>NC_089237.1:31072581-31355081 GCF_963924675.1 Phocoena phocoena | reverse complement strand
GCTTCAGAGTTTACCTGGAGTGACTGTTAAAAATGCAAAGTGCTGGGTCCTACCAGAAACTCTTAGGAATGGGCCTGGGAATCTGCATTTTCAACAAATCCCCCAGCTAAACTCCTGCCCTCTTAAATTTGAGACCTACTGCTTCTAGAACTTGGGGCAATTTGATTTTCTCTTTAACAGTTATGCCCCCTTGCTTCAGACTGTGAAAAGGTGGAACACTTATTTCCTCCTTTAACCTGGATGCCAGGAAGTGTTGAGGACTGTTTTGGGTTAAATTAAATTAGCAATTAAATATCGTGTAACCTGGGTGGCTGTTTTGCTGTCTGCCAGTGTGTCAGAGTTGTCATGCCTTAGGTTAGAAGAATCTGGGGGACAAACACCAAAGTCTGTACAGTTGAATTTCTGGCTTCAAAAGACTTGTCCTCCAGTCTCAGTTCTGCCTGTGGTTGCTCAGAGGATGAAGAGAAATCATTTAACTTTGATAAAAAGCTTACCTAAAAAAAAAAAGTAGAGATAACAAAGGTTTACGCACTCCCCCGCAAGCCAAGAATTTCTTGGGTAATTTTCAGGGTCTGCAATTCGCCCAGCACAGATTGCTGCCACTGTGGTCTTAGATCACTAGATGGCGCCATAGCACAAGTTTCTGGAAGTATTGACTCTACCAACCGATTTGTCTTCGAACAGTGGTTCTTCAAGTAAGGTCTCGATCTCAGAATTTATTAGAAATGCAAATTCTCAGGCTCTACCCCAGATCTACTGAATCAGAAACTGTTTTAACGTGCCATCTATGTGGTTCTGCACGCTTAAGTTTGAGAATCACTGTCCTAGAATCTACCTTGGGGTAGCTTGGGTAAATGTGAGTGGAAGTGGGTAGAGGTCTTGCTGGAGAGGGGTGAGCGGGGGCAGGGGGGAAGGCTGGGGAGGGGGACAGTGAAGGTCGCTGGTGCAGGGACATCCACGTTGTCCATATCTGGACAGGGCTTGTCCAAATAGGGGAGCAGTTAAGGAACAAGAGACTGGGTGGCGATTTTTTATTTTTCTTTTTAGGTTAGGCATGTCAAATGGTGTCAGCTGGATGGAGGGGAAAAGGGGGAGGTCACTAGGGAACCCCCACTTTAGATGAAAGGTCCTGGAGCAGGAGCAGAAACACAGAGGCTGGCCAGCCTATGTCCCCACTATGGCTATTTTTTCTACCCGTTCTGAAATTTCACCAAAGCAACCAGTGTGTTAATGGACCAAAGTCGTGCAGCCCTCCCAAGATGATCCAGGAAGATGGATGCTCAGAAATCAAAAAGAACCTTGAGACTAGGTGGGAAAATCACTAGTGTATTAAAATCGTATTTCTAGGGTTTCCCTGGTGGCGCAGTGGTTGAGAGTCCGCGTGCTGACGCAGGGGACACGGGTTCGTGCCCCGGTCCGGGAGGATCCCACCTGCCGCGGAGCGGCTGGGCCCGTGAGCCATGGCCGCGGAGCCTGCGCGTCCGGAGCCTGTGCTCCGCAACGGGAGAGGCCACAACAGTGAGAGGCCCGCGTACCGCAAAAAAAAAAAAAAAAAAAAAAAATCGTAATTCTGTCTTTTCAGTCCTATCTGTGTCCTAAGGGGAGGCCAGTGCCAGAATGAATTCATCTTTTTTTTTTTTTTTTGACACAGACAAAAATTCCTTTTGCAGGTGGCTCCACCTTCAAAGGGGCAATGCATAGTGCAAATACTTTTTTTCAGCTATGACGTGTACAGTTTAGTTTGATTTATTTTTGATGTCAGAAACAAAATGGAAAGTTAGCGTTTTAAAAATCAGTGTGGCTGGCTGAATAAATAAATAAAACGCTCTTGGCCAGAACCTGCCAGTGCCTCCTTAATTGCCCATTGATTCTTTAATTCTCTGCACTTCAACATCTATGGAAATTAAGAGGCCACAGAGCATGGAGATGTCTTTTGTTAAACAAATGAACGAAGCCCGGTTTTAAAGGGTATAGTTCTTCCTCCGCTCTCACCTGGCATTTAAAGGCAGGATGACAAAAGCCAGGTGTCCTGGGTGGTTTCTTCCAGAGCACGGAGGGGCCTCACTTGTATTTCCAGCTATGAATATTTATGGTGTGTCCTCGGACCTGAGAACATATAGAAAATGAAGCAGTTTAGCAACAGGGACAACTGTGTGTCCCTCCTGCAGCTTCCTGGGCGTCTGGGGAGGTGGCATGGCGTGATGTACCTCTGAAAGGTCACGGTTTGATGTTCGGATCCTCGCCCACTAACCTGAGTGGACCAGCCACAGGTCCTAGGGAGCGGCCTCCATTTCTCTCAGGGAGCGGCCTCCATTTCTCTCAGGGAGCGAAACACTCCCAGAAGATTTCTTTATCCTTATTTCCAGGCAGGATGGGGGCTCCGGCCATTCTCACCACCCTCAGGGGAGACCCCTGGTGTGTCCAGAGAGGCTTCCAGGATGCTGTGGGCCTTCAGAGCCTCCGGACTCACCATCCCCCTCAACCTTCAACTCCAGTCATTCCAAACTTTGGCAAGTCAAGTTCTCTTGCTCTTTACCTCTGCTAAAGCTGTCTCTGCTTCTGGTTGTCCCTTCTTCCTCTAACACGTTGAAGGTCTCTCTTCTAGGAAGTACTTCTGAATTCTCCCCACCAGGTGAGAAACGGTACCCCCCAACCCATCCCTCACAGCCGCCCGGGCCGTCACCACGTGGAACCCCCTTCTACTGAGACATCGCCTGCTAGCATTTGTGAGTCTTTTGAGAGCAGGACATGTCTTCTCTTTCTGTAACTAGTGTATGAAACAGGACCTAGAGCATCACAGGCCCGCAAAAATATTTTGTTGACAGAATAAACGATTAAGTGCATTTGCCTTCAAGCAGATACTACAGAAACTCAGTTAAAAGAGGATGAAATGCCGCAAAGGGAATTCCGTGACTATTTCCTTAGTTTTTGGCTGCGACTGGCTAAGAGCTGTGTGATCTCAGGGAAGTTACTTAACCTCTCTGGGCCTCAGTTTGCTCATCTGTGAACTAGGGTCAATAATAATAGTGCCATCTCAAATTGTGGAACTCTAACCTAAAGTTTCTGACATCTAGGATGCACTTATTTTATATTTTGTTTATTATTTATGCCGTTCAGCTGCTGAATGGGGTAGGTGTGAGGGCAACATTGGCTGAATGCTTCTTTCAAGAAGTCTGTCAAACAGACCATCTTTATCTGCTTCTGTGGGTTCTTCCAGGGTGGGGTCTACCCCCTTTTCCTGGATCCTTTCCTCCACATTGAGGGCCCAACTGCTGGTCCCCTCTCCTCTGTCCCCTTGATCCACCGTGGGTTGCCTCCTTGTCCATAATTATGGCTCCAGGGGGATGACACCATCAAAACACCTGCTGCCCAGGCCCCTGCTGCCAGATGCCCTTTCCTTCCCAGCTGGGCTGGGTGGTGAGGCTGGGACCCCCTCCCGCCCCCCCATCCGGGCACACATCCTCAGCTGGCTGCCTGCAGAAGCCCTCTCCTTTCTCAGTCCCAATTCCCCTTTCCATCAGCATCTCCATTACAATAGAATTCTCGCCCTTCTACTTATCAAATCAGCATCGCACCTGCCTGTCTCCACCACTGTCAACACCCCTGCTTCTGTGTCTCCTGCAACCCGGAGCCCGCGGCTACTCTCTCTCCGGCAATTATGATTCCCTCCCCGGCTCGTATCGAAAGTCTTTGTTCTTCTCCCTGAACATTCAAGTTAATTTCTACCGACTGTTTATTCAGCCTTTGTACTGGCGGGCTTGCTACTTAACTCAGGAAACGAAGCCCCGGAGGGAGAGAGTAGGGACGAGGAGTAGCACTTTAGGACAGGAAGGAAAGACACTTCAGAGAGTGAGGGGGTGAGGCAGCAGCTCTGAGGGCCCCTGGGACGTGGGCGTGGGGAGGGGAAAGGAAAGGAACCCAGGGGGTGGGGTGGCCGGCCAGTCCTCGGGAGCTGCTTTTTGGGTTAGCGTCTCGGTAGGTGTTTGGGGGGGTAAGCCTGTGTGTGTGTACACATGAATACGTATGCATGTGCAGTTACAAACCTGTATGTATATGTGTAGGAGGCTGGAAAACAACAGCTGTCAACTACCTCTCTGTTGGTCTTTTGTTCTGTGGAACATTTTGAGAGTCTGGGAGGAGGTTCTGGGCAGGCAGAATGCCCTGCTCGGAAGAGAAGAAGCGGAGGTGGCCCAGCAGGGCGGGGCATAGAGGAAAGTGGGAGCCGGGAGGGAGGAGCGGTGGGCGGTGGGGCGGAGGAGAAAACCCCAGCCAGGGTGGCCTGAGGAATAAGATGCCCTTTTAAGTTGCTTGCTGTGAGGTGCTGCTGTGATTCCCTAGCATTCACGGAAAATTCAGTTTTTAGGCAGCAGCTTTGTATTCGAGGTTACTTGGGGAGTAGCAGGGGTGTGGGGAGAAGATGTGCGTCTCGTTTATAAACTAATACCGGGGTGCAGATAAAGCCACAGCCAGGAGACAGAGGCTGGAAGTCTAGAACTTCGAACAGTTGGGAATTTGAAGAAATCTTGGAGAGAGCTTTGGCTGATGGAATGAGGCGATTGAATCAATCACCCCTTAGGGAGCCTGGGTTTTTCTTTATAAACACACATACACACACAAGAATATGTTCATGGGCTTCCCTGGTGGCACAGTGGTTAAGAATCTGCCTGCCAATGTGGGGGACACGAGTTCGAGCCCTGGTCCGGGAAGATCCCACATGCCGCGGAGCAGCTAAGCCCATGCACCACAACTACTGAGCCTGTGCTCTAGAGCCCATGAGACACAACTACTGAGCCCGCGTGCCACAACTACTGAAGCCTACGTGCCTAGAGCCCACAACAAGAGAAGCCACCGCAATGAGAAGCCTGTGCACCGCAACGAAGAGTAGCCCCCGCTCACCACGACTAGAGGAAGCCCACTCGTAGCAACGAAGACCCAACGCAGCCCTAAATAAATAAATAAATTTAAAATATATATACGTTCATAATATATAAAATGAATAAATGCAAAATTTTGTATAGCACGCAATATGTATAAATTATATACAGTATGTTAAATATATTTATAAATGTGTAAACTCATAAGATACATAAAAATCAAATATTTATATAATACAAATAAAATACATGGAAGTATACATTATAGTATATAATCATGTATAAAATTATGACACATGAAATATAGAACATTTAATCATGTTTTAAACATATAAATGTACATATATACATAAAGTATAAGTAAAATCTTGGAAAATAAAGTCACAGCTTTTATTTTTCCCGTTCTATCTCTAACTTTTACTTGGAGTGTTTACTCCATTTGTATTTTTCAAATTTATTGATGTATAAATTGGCATACAATAAGTTGCACATATTTAAAGCATACAGCTTGATAAATTCTGACATATGTACACAACTGGGAACCCATTTCCACAGTCAAGATCATGAAAGTATTCATCGCCCCCCCAATTTACTCCAGTCCCTTTGAAATCCCTCCTGTCCCTCCCTGCTGCCCTCACATCCCCAGGCAATCAGCAATCTGCTTTATGTCACTGTAGGTTAGTTTGTGTTTTCTGGAACTTTGTATACGTGGAATCGTACAGTATGTGCTCTTTTCTGGCTGGCTTCTTTCTTTTCCTTTTTTAATGGCTGGGTTGGGTCTTCGTTGCTGCGTGTGGGCTTTCTCTAGTTGCGGTGAGGGGGGGCTACTCTTCGTTGCGGTGCGCGGGCTTCTCATTGCGGTGCCTTCTCTTTGTTGCAGAGCATGGGCTCTAGGTGCACGGGCTTCAGTAGTTGTGGCTCGCGGGCTCTAGAGCGCAGGCTCAGTAGTTGTGGCGCACGGGCTTAGTTGCTCCATGTCATGTGAGAATCTTCCCAGACCAGGGCTCGAACCCGTGTCCCCTGCATTGGCAGGTAGATTCTTAACCACTGCGCCCCCAGGGAAGTCCCTCTGGCTGGCTTCTTTCACTCAGCATCCTTTGTGGAGACACATCCATGTTGGTGCCGATATCAATGGCTCTTTCCTTTTTACTGCTGAGTTCCATTGAATAGATGGACCACACTTTGTAGATTTAGCCATGTGTAGAAGGACATTTCGGTTTAATATTCACACGAAAATATCTCTAACCACCCCCCGACCCATGCCACGAATTGCAGGAAGTTCCTCTTCCCAAGTTTCTCCTAATTTCTCAAGAGCCCCAAGAGCTACAGGGTTCATTTCTCCGTGGGTTGTTAAGTTCAGGGCCTGCTGCCAGCACAGGGAGACCTGCCTGGGCAGTGCCCTGCCTCAATCCTCCCCCACGGGCCCCGTCTGAGGGCAGGCTGGCCGTGGGAGGCTGGCTAACACCCATTCCTTGTGTCTGTGGCTCCTCAGGGAGTTGGGTCAGGAGAGGTGCCAGCAGCCGCCCTAGCACGGTACCCAGGCCAGCCCTACTCTACCAGTTCGCTCCACGTAGGGACACATCTGAGATGCTCCACTGTCTGTCAGGGTGTATTCCTGCTGCCCCAGGGATGCACACATGGTCACACTCGTATGAAAGCTCAGACTATGAGTGCTCAGCCCCTGCTGCTGACCTAGAGCCTCAGGGCTGCCCGAAAGTCTCCAGCTATAGTTTCTGGAAGGCTCTGGGCAGTCCCTCAGGTTCCATCCAGCCTCCTAACTGGTCTCTCCCCCACAGCCTCACCGGCCCTCTTGCTGTTCCTCAAGCACACAGGTGTGTTCCTGCCCCAGGGCCTTTGCACTTGCCAATCCCTCTGCTAGGATGCTCTTCCCCAGGACGTGTGCTCCTTCCTTATCTAAAATTTCACCTCCCACCAACCTTTCATGTCCCTTTCCCACTATGTTTTTTCTCTAGGCATCACCATCTAGCACGTCGTAGAGTTTACTTCTCTCTCATTTATCATTATCTCCTCCACTAGAATATAAGCTCTGCGAGGGCAGTAATTCATCTACTTGACCCATCGGTAGCCCCAGCTCCTAGACTGTCTGGCACATGGCAGGTGCTTAAACATTTGTCAAAAGAACGAATGAATAAATGAACACCTGGCTCATGTTCGTTCTATTGGAGAAGAGCATCCCAGTCCCTTCAGGATGAACAGCCAGAGACAATTTCAACCTAAGGAGGGCATGAAACTTCCGCACTGAGAGCTGGGGACTTAGCTCTCTTTAGCAAGTCCTGGTAGACCCAACAGTGTGGGAACTGTGCCCCTCGGGCTGCTGGGATCACACCAACCTCAAGGATCAGCTCCTCCAGGAGTTTGCAAACTGTTTAAAAAACAGTATATCCCTGCTCTCTTCCCCCAGAGAGTCTTCCTGGAATTTCATTACACAAAACAGATAAAATTTTATTAGTATAAAACTACGGGCTTACATTTAGCACATTTATTTGTTAAATGAGGACATTGAGATTGAGGAAAATACAAATTTTACTAAATGTAATGTGGTATCCTGGACTGATTGGATCTTAGAACAGAAAAAGGACATTAGTGGGGAAAAAACACAGTGAAATCCAAATAAAATCTAGAGTTTACTTAATAGTAATATACCCAGGTTTGTTTCTTAGTTTTGGCAAATAGACCACCGTAATGTATGATAGCAAAGAGTAGGAGAAACTGAAGTTGTATGAGGGTATTCAGGAACTCTTGGGGCTACAAGTCTCCTGTGAATATAAAATTAGCGAAAGAAAAAGGTTATTTTAACAATTTTATTGCATTAGTAAATAAAATTTAACAAAAAGTACAAATCTGAAATTATGGATGACCATTATCATCTTCTAAAACACAGAAATTATTGCTATGTTTTGCTCTGGTTACACAACATTGAAACAAAACCTTAACTTTCTCAGCTGAGCAGTTGAAAATGGCAACAGATTTTAACAGCTGCTGCCTTGCGGTCTCAGGATGTGCTCCGATGAAACGGGGAAGGCGGGGAGCTCACTCTGGGTTCTGTAGAATGGGAGTGGAGCAGCCTTCCTGCTGCCCTGGCATCACCAGTCTGCGAAGGGTTAACATTTGTACAAAGCACGTTGGAGTGTGCGTACTGTTTCCTACAGTTTTAAAATAGTTTAAAATCTCTTTGAAAGGTGACATTTGCATCTAAATGTGCAGAACCTGTGAAGCCTCTCTAGGGCTTTGCCAAGCACAGTTTGAAAACCACTGGTCTAATCACACGTTCCCATTTTACAGATGAAGAGACTGAGGCCTGGAGCGGAGATGGGACTAAGGCCTCACAACAGGTCCAGCGTCAGCCTAGGTTGTCCTGTTTCCAGCCATGAGGTTTATTCCTGTGAATGGATGTAACTGGATTATTCTTTCTAACCACTGGAAAGAAAGTCTTCGAATGCTTCAACTTATGTCTTCCTCTTGATGGTCATTTACTTTATTACATTTTTTAAAGCTCCAGTGAACCGTCTTGAGCATATTTCCTTATGCACGTGTCTAGAGCTTCTCTAGGGTACAATCCTAAATCACACGGTGTATATACCCTCAACTTCACCGGAAAATGCCAAATCATCTCCAAGTGCTTATAAGAGTTGCACTCCCCTCCAGAGCAGAGCACACCCTCCCTGTAACTCCCCATCACCTGTGTTGGAATTGTCAGAAAGGAAGGGGACTGTGCCCCCCACCATCCCGCTAGTGTGTGATACCCTTGCCCTCCGGAAACCTTGATTGTCCCAGGACTGGGTTCTAGCCCTGAGCATGTCCTAACTCACCGTGTGGCCTTGGGTGAGTCACTTCCTGGGCCCCCACCCCAGCCTGACTCTCATCTGTGACATGAGGAGGTAGCGCTAGCTCAGAGGTTCCTAATCTGAGTGTTTTCACTCAAAATTAAAATTCCACCACTTTCCCCATAAAAAACAGGTGTACTCACAGTATTCTGTGATTGAGAAAATACAACACCATCCTAGGCTACTGTGAGTTCATGAATGATTTACAATGAATTTGTACTTCATTCAACACCGTGACATGTAATATATTTTGAAATAGTCATAAATGTATCATATTTCTTCAACACCATGTTTTATACACATATGGACATGTGCTCCACATCCTGGATTTATACACACTCCACCTCTCCATCCGTGGTTGGAAACTACTGGACTAGAGATGTCGGTGACGGGGAAGGTAGCATTGTGGCTTCAGAAAGCCCTCGATCTGAATCCTGCTTTTGCCATTCACCACGTTGCCTAACTTCCTGGGACCCTAGCTTATTCTTATGTGTGGGTGTGTACATACTAAATTACATGCTTAGAACAGTTCCTGGCAAGTCAGTGCTCTCTAAATGTTAGTTATTTTTACCTCAATTAATCCTCCCAACAGCCCTACAAGAGAGTTATCATCCATTCATTTAAATGGAGGCTTAGATATTATTTATTTATTTAGAGATTTATTGAACATGACCGTGTTCCAGGCTCTGATTGGGCACTGGAGATGCAACAGTTGCAAATGTCTGCCTTTATGGAGCACACCACAATTCCAATCTTATACTTAAGGATGCTGGAGCACAGAGAGGCTAAGTGCCTTTTCTGAGTTTATGCAGCGAAAGGAACAAATGAACAGAACAAGCAAGCTGGTGGCTTTGTCTACTGGCACTTCGTCACCAAAATCCCTTCACTTTCATCTGGGAACTGCTTCTTCTCACACCCAGTCTGTCCATATGTTGCCTGAAGTAGCTGCTCTGGTCTCTCATGACCCTGCTTATGGCCCTTGGACCAAGCAGGGGACAGGAGTTCAAGTCCATGGGTTTTTTGTACTCGGGGTCAGAGAAAATGCAAAGTCAGCCTGTGGAAGCGGTAAGAGGAGAACTTGGGAGTGTTTTCTTCTCTATGGAGAATGTCACTCTGCAGGGAGCAGGGAGACTGGAAGCAAGGCACGGAGAGAAGCAGAGATGTGAGTGGGAGAGAGAGGGAGAGACAGACAGACAGACACACTGGTGTTCATCTCTCCAAACTCAGCCATTCCTGATACCCAGCCACATTCCCCTCTGGGCTCCCGGAGACACCCAGCATCTTTATACCAAACTCCCCCTTTTTGCTTAAATTTGCAGCCAAAGTGCTCCTAGTTAATAGACCAGGACATGGCAGGTGTCTGTGAGTAGGTACTCTAAGCCTCCTTGAGCTCCTGCCACGCCCCAGCCTTGCCTTTTGGTGTCTGGAGCCGAGAGTGTCCTGTTCTTAGATAACTTTGCAATACATTCTCTACCTCCAGGACATGTGGCTGCCACCTAACTCTTAATAAATCAGATGGGAGCTTTCTACATGGAAAAGAGCCTCAGCCATACATCATTTTTGTTTTCCACTTGTGGAGAACAGCTATGCTACAGCAATAACCTGCCACTATATGTCTCAAAGCCCTATTTATATAGCCATATGGATAAATATATATAAATAGGACTGTGGAATAATAGATTAAAGGATGTGCTCATCCATAGAAGACTTACGGGGCTTTCAGGACCTAATGGCGGCTTGATTCAGTAAGAAAAATGGGTCTTCAGCAGGATGTGGCCAAGAATTAGATGAGCCCATAACCTGATAGAGAGCCCACCCGGGAGATGGTGAGGTGGGAGGACTGTGTGAGGTGCCAGAAGCTCTGGCAGAACGAGCTGTGGGAGGGAAAGAGCAGGGCGGGGCTGTGGCGAGTCATGAGCCCTGAGCCGTCTTCCCAGCTCAGGTCACATATTCTGCTGTGTGACCTTGGGTGGGTCACTTGCCTTCTCTGAGCCTTGGTTCCTCACATATAAATGAGGAATGTGGACTCGCTGCCCACTAAGGCCAGCTTTTTTCACTCTGACATTAAAATGCCTTTGAGCTGCAGGGTCGCTGCCCTCAGAAGGTTGGGAAGATTTCAGGTAGGTGGAGGTTGTCTCCCAGGCCTTGAACCATCACTGGTGTGACCTTCTTGAAGGCTTCCTCAAAAGGGACCTGCAGCCACAAGGCCAGAGGTCCTAGGGCCGTCTAAATAGCAATAACGATGGTTGCTACCACTACTCCCTCATTATTCTGCACCACAGTGTCTGGGTGCACTACGCTTGTGACCGGCAGCTAACATCTATTGAGTACTTACTATGCCAGGCACCGTTCTGAATACCATACATGTGTTATCATCCTCACAAGACCCCCAGGAGGCAGGTATCATTATTTCTTCCATTGAGAGATGAAGAAGCAGAAGCACAGGGAGCCCCATGACTGGTCCCAGGCCAAGCAACTGGAAAGTGATGGTGTGAAGATACCCCCTGGAGTCTGACTCCAGAATTCCTAGTCTCCACTGTGTGCATCCCATGTACAAAGGCAGAAACAGAGGCTACTAGAGGTTAATTACTGTGTGAACAGCCAGGCTCCTCAGACCTGTCAATTTCCTGGGAAGGGATAGAGAGAAAAAGTATTTCTCCCTGCTCCTCGTGTTTCTTTCAGTTTTTCCAAGTCAGTCAATTTTTTTTTAAACAAAAGTCTATTTACAGAAGCGACATATAGGACCCACAATAACCACGCGTCAGCCATGCTTCAGTGAACCCCCAAATCAAAGATGGACTGGATAATGTGTACCTGAAGCTATTGGCTTTTTCAGGATTTCAGACTATTTTTGTTGTGTTGTTCCCTCTGTGGGTTGAAACCAGCCTTTTGTGTCTTGATGAGGACACATTTCTCCTGGGGTGTAGCAATGCAGCTGGTGTTAGACTTAATGCCAAAGAGAAAACATTTGCTATTTTGGAAGAGTTAATCCTAAATCTTCTTTCTTTGGCTCCTGCCTTTAGAAGAGGCATTTCTGAGGCAGGTCCAGGCAAGACTACAGCTGCAATAATCCTCCCTCGATCATCTTAACACTAATCACGAAACTTTATCGAGCACTTGTAATGTGCCAGGCCCGGTGCCAGAGGCAGATTTAATTCTCCTGACACCTTCTCTAGGAGTTTTGCTGTTACCCTCACATTGCAGCCAAAGGGCTGAGGCACAGTGGTTTATAGCTCGGCTGAGATGCCTCAGCCAGCAAGAGACCTAGCTGGGACTAGAGCCTGGACTGGGCACCCAAGGCCACCCTCCTGCCTCATCAGGGCCCCCAGTGTGGGCACTTTCTCAGACCCTGTCCCATCTCCCACCTCCCACAGATCCCACCCGTCTTCACCTGTCCTGTGGCTGCGTTCAGGACGGGGCCTCCCAGAGGTTCAGAGAGGGCCAGAGAGGCCCTCTCTTTAAGCTTCGGTTTATTACCCAATGAAGACATGCCAAAATGGCTTGCAAACCTTGTAGTGTATTTCAAATGTGAACATGTTTAAAATTAAGGCCATTAGCGCAAAAAATAATATAAAGTAATTTAAGTGTGCTTTTTCCAAGATAGTTACTGGATTTATTTGTTCACAGCTCACACAGACGATAGAATCTGGTAAAGGAATATAAGTATTCTTTCATTTTTATTGGGATATAACACATACAGCAAAGTATGTGTCAAGTACTCTAATCCTAGGTATACAACTTGGTGGTTTTTACATTCTTTTTTTTTTTTTTTTTTGAGGTACACGGGCCTCTCACTGCTGTGGCCTCTCCCGTTGCGGAGCGCAGGCTCAGCGGCCACGGCTCACGGGCCCAGCCTCTCCACGGCACGTGGGATCTTCCCGGACCGGGGCACGAACCCGTGTCCCCTGCATCGGCAGGCGGACTCTCAACCACTGCGCCACCAGCGAAGCCCGTTTTTACATTCTTACATGCATCCCTGTAACCCTACCCAGGTCAGGATATTCACAGCACCCGGAAGGTTCTCTTATGCCCCTTTGCAGTCACTATCCCCCAAGAGGTAACCACCATCATGACTTCTATCACCATGGGTTGATTTTGCCTGTTCTGGAATTTCATGTAAGTTGAGTAATACAATGTATATTCTCTTGTGCCTGGCTTCTTTCGCTGAACGTAACATGTGAGATCATCCGTGCTTTTGCATTTAGCGGTGGTTTATTCTTTTTATTGCTATGAAGCATTCCATTGTATGAATATGCATAGTTTATTTACCCATTCTCTTATAGATGGGCATCTGGGTTATTTCCATTTTGGAGCTATCACAAATAAACTATTATGAGCACTTACTATAGACCCGAATGTTTGTTTCCCCCCAAGATTCTATGTTGAAACCTAATCCCCAGTGTCATGGTGTATAGAGGTGGAGCCTTTGCAGGTGATTAGGTCGTGGGATCAGTGACCTTATAAAAGAGACCCCAGAGAGGCCCCTTGCCCCTTCCACCGTGTGAGGACACAGCAAGAAGACAGCTGTCCATGAGCCAGGAGGCAGGTCCTCACCAGACACCATCTCCGCCCGGGCCTTGATCTTAGACTTCCCAGCCTCCACAACTGTGAGAAATAAATTTCTGTTACGAGACACCCAGTCTGTGGCAGTTCTGTTAGAGCGGCCTGAACAGATTAAGATGGCGTTCTTGCACGCGTTTTTGGTGGCCATATTCACTCGTTTCCCTTGGACAGGGTATGTGTATGTTCAGATTTCAAAGATATGGCCAAAGAGTTTTCCCAAGTGGTTGTACCGATTATCGCTCTCATCTCACGGCAGCACATGAGTACGGAACAGACATTTAGAGATGGAGGATAAACGTCATGTCCTTACTCCTTTCAGTGTCACGCTGTGAATGGAGTATTTTGGAGAGACGTCAAAGTTTACACAGGACCTCCTTGAGGCCTGGGCAGCCTCCTGGTGCCCCACTGGGTTCATATCTGTTAAGAAAACTCCACAGAGGCACTGCTTTTTCATAGGAATTGCCTGTATTAGGGTTCTCCAGAGAAACAGAACCAGTAGGATATATAACAGAAACAGAGACCGATTGGTCTGTATAAGAGGACATTTGTTACAGGAATTGGCCCATGTGAAGTCCCACTATCTGCTGTCTGCCAGCTGGAGGCCCAGGGAAGCAGGTGGTGTCGTTCAGTCTGACTCTGAAGGCCTGAGACCAAGAGCTCTGATGTCTGAGGGCAGGAGAAGATGGATGTCCCGGCTCAAGCGAAGAGAGCGGTCCACTCCTTCTCTGCATTTTTGCTCTACTAGGGCCCTCGATGGATTGGATGATACCCATCTGGATAGGGGAGGGCGCTCTTCTTTACTCCATCTCCTGATTCAAATGCTGACCTTCTTCAGAGGCGCCTTCAGAGACACACCCAGACATAATATTTTACCAGTTACCTGGGCCTCCCTCAGCCCAGGCAAATTGAGCCATAAAATTAACCATCACATTGCTGTACCTCAGCCTTTCCTCATCCTCCAGCCACCCAAGCGATGGGGGTGGGGGAAGTGTCCTCCCAATCAATGAGGTCGAAAGGAGAGGAAGTGATCCCGAGTTGCCATTTCTCACTGTGGGATCAGGCAAAGCCACGTGGACTCTAACGCAGGGTCCTTGACCCCTTTCAGCTGACATTTTTTGGGCAGCTCCCACATGCCAGGTGCATTTGCTACTTCGTGTGACCATTCCAACAACCTTGCAAATTTGGCATGATTAGCTATTACCCTGTGTCAGGCACCTCGTTAATGTTCATTATCACCCATCTTCACGACTGCTCCACGTACAAAAGAGAAAAAGGCAGAGCAGAAAGACGAGGAACTCATGCGGGGTCGCAGAGCGAGGAGGAACCAACACAGGACCTGCCCCAGACCGCCGGCACAGTGGGGAGGCCACATGGCTCCTGGGCCGGCAGAGCCCGTTACTGTGCGCTACACGTGCACGTCCACACAGTAGTGCGTGTGAACACCACCTCCTGTGACAGGCACGGCTCTTTCTGAAAGACGAAGCCCAAAGGGATCCTTTGTGAATTGAATTACATTATTTACCAGGAGAGGTGACTTTTAAAAAAAAGATCTAATAGGAGACATAGGGTGAGGCCACTGGAAAATGTGACCCTGTCTTTTCTTGGGTTTTTATAATTGACACTTGCTTCAAGCAGGGGTGCATGGACCCACTCCCCCTGCCACCCCACCCCCCCATCAGCCGCCATCACGTGTACATTGCAGGAAGCTCGGCGTCCTGCCTTGGTCTGCAGTGGCCTGAAGTGGGCAAGGCCCCCGACTGGCTCTCTGCCTTGGCCTGGTTGGGTAGGAGGCGTCCACAGCCCGCAGGATTCGGAGTGGTGCGTGAGGGCCAGGTTCTTGTTGTTTCTCCACCCCTTCCCACCACCCTTGCAGCGCAGCAGCCACAGAGGGGCTGGTCATTTCTGCCAGGGCTGATGATTTCGGAGTCTGTGAGGTAAGCTAGCACAGTAAAGCTGTAGAAAGTGACGCTTTCCAGGTGCAGAAATAACCGTCCCTCTGCTTGTTCCCTCGGATGGGTAGGACGGGCAAGTCGCCAGCCCTGTACGGGGCTCAGTCATTCTGTGGGACGTGGACGGCCTCGCAGGGGGCACAGCGGTGCCCTCCCCACCTGTGATCTCTCGTTCACTCCAGGGGAGCGGCTCCGGGGCCAGCTGCACAGCTGTGGGCTGGCCTTTGCTCACTCCTGCAGCCCAGCCTGCTCCTCCCAGAACTTGCCCCTTGAACGACCCAGGCAACAAAGGGTCCCTGGAAGGGGGTCCCTCCCTCACTTCCCAGGAGCAGCAGAGCTAGCGGCCAGCAGCCACGGCAGGGCAAGGCCCAGTCCTGGGCAGGGGAGGGCTTTGCGGTTATTTCCCAGCAGCACCAAGCTCAAGGGTGAGGGCTGGAGCCGTGGGGCAAGAAGGCTTATTCGGAGGGGTAACAGACGGGTGGAAGCGGAAGGTAAGATGCAAGGAGGGAAATTCGTGTTCTTTTCGCAGCTACTATGTGCCAGGCACTGTATAAGGTCTTCCACATACCTTACCCTGTTTGATCTTCACAACAACCCAATGGACCAGATACTATTTATTATCACACCCAGGCCCAGCGGCTTGGGTACACACGCAAGCAGTGTAGTCACACAAGGCCCTGGGCTCGGAAGGAGCCCTGCACTCAGTTTAATGCTCTGCTGGCAACACCTGGAAATTCTTCATAACTTTTTAGCAAGGGGTTCCGTGCTTCCATGCTGCACTGGGCCCTGCAAATTCGGTACCAGCCCTGATTATACTCAATTTACAAACGAGCAAACCAAGGCCCATACGTAATCTGCCCAAGGTCACACCTGGGAAGTGACGGACTTAGTACTTGGACTCAGGGCCGTCCTACTCCCAAGACCATACACTGCAACCTGTCCCGGGGCTGTATCCCGGCAGGGTAAGTGGTATGGGAGCACAGTGGTTCTCAAAGCCAGGTCCCTGGACGGGCAGCATCAGTATCACTTGAGGACTTGGTAGAATCAGACCCTCTGGGGGTGGGGCCCGGCAGCCCGTGTTCTAACAAGCCCTCCAGATGGGCTTGTCGGGGGGAGTGGGGCAAGAGCCAGGAAGAAGCAAGGACCAGCCCCGAGGCCCGAGGACGGGGATGTGCCTGGTGAGCCTGAGGGACAGTAAGGAGGCCACTGGGGCCAGGACAAGTGCGGCAATGGTGAAGTCCCATTCCCTGTGTCACCAAGGCTCTGGATCCCAATCCCCTTTTCTTGCTTATTCCATCCACGTGACAGTTACCTGGCGAGACAGTTTGGGAACATTACGCAAGAAGGACAAAGGAGGGGCTGTTTCTCTCGATGGGCAGTCATGCTGTTCAGGGAGAAGGCGTGAGGACCCACCTGAAAGTGGGCTTCGTGGATAAACTGATCTGGCCTCATTTAGAACTGAGGCCCCTTGGCCAATATCTTCAACGTGGCTTTCTCACTTCCTGGGGGGTAGCTGCTGAGAACAGAGCAATAGGTCTCAAGGATGCCTTGAGCTCCAATAAATAACACAGGAAGCTCTGGAAATGACTGCTGCAGGGGCAACAGTTCTGCAGTCTTAAGGGTTTTCTTAAAATTTCAGGGCCGGTTTAAAGCTTAGGGATGCAGATGACTTTGGATCAATATGCCATAAAGTATGTAAATTAGCTAATATGAGATTTCTAATTTTGCAATTTTAGAATTTCCCCAACTCCACAGGGCTTCTTCTCCAAGCTTCTAGCTTCTGCTAAAAGGGTTCTGGAGAAACCTTTCCTTGGTTCTCCCAGATTTAGAAATAATAGCTGCCTCCTTTTTTTTTTTTTTTAATTTATTTACTTTCATTTTTGGCTGGTTGGGTCTTCCTTGCTGCATGCGAGCTTTCTCTAGTTGGAGTGAGTGGGGGCTACTCTTCGTTGCGGTGCACGGGCTTCTCATTGTGGTGGCTTCTCGTGTTGCGGAGCACAGGCTCTAGGCGCTCGGGCTTCGGTAGTTGTGGCACGTGGGCTCAGTAGTTGTGGCTCGCGGGCTCTAGAGCGCAGGCTCAGTCATTGTAGCGCACAGGCTTAGTTGCTTCGCGGCATGTGGGATCTTCCCGGACCAGGGCTCGAACCCGTGTCCCCCTGCATTGGCAGGCGGATTCGTAACCACTGCGCCACCAGGGAAGTCCCAGAATCTGCATTTCTAATGAGTCCCTGAGTGATGCTGATGCGGTTGATCCAAGGACCACATGTTGGGTACCACTGCATCCCAATAACAAGGCCATGCCTTGGAATCACCTGAGCACTTACACATTCTGATGCCAGCTGGCTCCCCTCTCTGAAGGTCTGACTGAATTGGTCATCGGTGGCATCCGAATTTTGGCATTCTTTAAAAAGCCCCCTGGGTGTTTCTAATGTAGAGCCAGGGTTGAGAACCGCTGCTCTAAACTGTCGATAGGGAATACAGGAGAAATAGCGGGTTTCCGGAGGAAATAATGGTCCCTTTTCACTAATATACAGAAACATAATGACTTCTGCTTTCAAACTGAAAACCCCCAGCATTATGAGCCAGTCTGCTCGGGGCCCAGCTAGATGCTAATTGAGTTTCCTGTTTGGGCTGGGTGCTTGTTCTGGGCAGCTTTTCCAACGACCTGAGTGTGGACTGATTGGGACCCGCCGGTTGGTGGGAAATGACAGGATGGAAGTCCACTGAGGAGCTGATGGCAGGTATCCTTGTAACTGGGCATTTTTCTTATGAATAACGTTTGTGGGGATTTCATTTAAGTTAGCAGCAGCATGTTTTATGACCAAAGCCCTTGCATAATTATGCAACGGAAATGTATTTGAAATTGCTTAAATGGTTATATATAGGTAGGATTTGTTCAAGCATTTGAGGTACTTTTAAGAATTCTGTATTCAGTTGGATTACCTTTGAACTGTGCTTTGGAAATTGGAGTTTGCTATTCCCAGTTCAGTACTGGGAGAGAGGAGGGTGCGCTGTATAACCTAAAAGCCACAGTGCTTTTTAGAGGGCTGGCATTGTTTCCAAGGATGATTAACTCGTATCTGGTGATTAATGTTTAGGAAATAACTGGGGAGGCTTGTGACTACTGCCTTAAAGTACAAGGAAAGTGAGCAAACAAACAAACAATCAAACAAAACAAGGGGACTTCCCTGGTGGCACAGTGGTTAAGAATCCACCTGCCAATGCAGGGGACACAGGTTTGATCCCTGGTCTGGGAAGATCCCACACGCCATGGAGCAACTAAGCCCGTGCGCCACAACTACTGAGCCTGTGCTCTAGAGCCCACGAGCCATAACCACTGAGCCCACGAGCCACAACTACTGAAGCCCGCGCGCCTAGAGCCCATGCTCCACCACAAGAGAAGCCACCGCAATGAGAAGCCCGCGCACCGCAACAAAGCGTAGCCCCCGCCCTCCGTAGCTAGAGAAAAGCCCTCGTGCAGCAACAAATACCCAATGCAGCCAAAATTTAATTAATTATTTAAAAAAAACAAGGAAAGTTGAATGTCTCAATTCATCGGCTCTCACCAAGATTAAAAAAGAAGAGTGCTAATGTTGACTGGATGGAGGAGGAAGAAGAGAAATTGGAATCAGGGAGTGGTAGAGCCTCAGATTTGGAGCTGCAGAAGGCATCTAGACCAGGGACTCAAGCTCAATGCCTTCAGAAGCCTAAAGGGGTGAGGGACCAGCGTGCACCCCACCTAAAGAGGCAGCTGACTGTTCCATGCACGAAATGGGGGCCCAATGCTGCCAAATTGCCTGAGTTTTCAAGACAAGGCAGAGATCAAGATCTTAATATAAACTTCCCCAATTTTAAAAGGCTTGTTTAAATGCCATAAATACTGTGTTGGCCAAATAGGTCTGTGGGTTGTATTCAGACCACATCAATGATCTTGTCCAACCCCATTATTTCACAGAGGAAGAAATGTGCCCTAGAGGGTTTACTTGGTTATCGATTTAAATAACGGCAGTCAACTCAGAGCTCTTTGCCTTCAAGGCACTCACAGTCTGGTGAGGAAAAGGCAGGAAACAGGGATGGGCTCTGATGGAATGGTCCAGGAGGCTGTGAGGATGGAGACGGGGTGGTCTCATCCCGCCTGCGATCAGAAAGCACTTCCCTCTGGAGAGGAAATCTCAGCTGAGTCTTGACGGAAGAATAAGGGTCAGCCACTTGGAGCGGTGGTGTTAGAAGAGAGGACAGCTTCAGCCAAGACCTAGGGACATGTATGGTTGGAGAAAAGCAGAGGCTGTAGGACTGAACCCAGGTAAGAACCTGAACGGGCAACTGGGAGATTTTGACGTGGCTGAAACTCTAGTCCAGGCCCAAAGATGTGCCTTCACTGTGGTGCAGGAAAAAGATGAGTCAAGTGTCTGAGAATCTGAGAGTGGGGCTTAGCCATGCCCAGAGAGGAGGGTGAAAATGTCAGGTGATAAAGTATAGTTTTAGCTTTTACTTTCTTCCTACTTGCTCTAAAACAAGCATTCCAGCACTGCCATCATAATCCCTGAAAGGCTGCCTGATTCTTCCATGGAGATGGCTCACTCTGCTTTTAACAGCTCCTGGTGCTTTGAGTGGATAGATCTTCACATTTCAATAATCAACGTGATTTCCCTTCGGTAACCTTAGCATTCATTGCAAGAGATGCTTTCTTTTTCAGCCCTGATGCCTTAGAATTTGGAGGAAGGGAAGAAGAAGAGGAAATTCAGATTGTTCTTCTGTGCTATCACATGTTTTACAGGAGTTTCTTTTTTTCTGTTCGTACTGTCACTCTAAGAGGGACCACTAGATTTGGACAAGAATAAAGGTTGTCCTTTGGGGCTTCCCTGGTGGCACAGTGGTTGAGAGTCCGCCTGTCGACGCAGGGGACATGGGTTCGTGCCCCGGTCTGGGAAGATCCCACATGCCGCGGAGCGGCTGGGCCCGTGAGCCATGGCCGCTGAGCCTGCGCATCCAGAGCCTGTGCTCCGCAACGGGAGAGGCCACAACAGTGAGAGGCCCGCGTACCGCAAAAAAAAAAAAAAAAAAAAAGAATAAAAGTTGTCTTATTTCCTCCCCGGGTCAATTATTGATCGGCTGTCTCTGTGGCATCTCTAAGTTTTCGAGCTCCCACTGTTTTCAGTGTTTTCTTGGCACTGAGATGGGATCCAGACTCCATCCCTACCCTCATAAATCTTACAATCTTGTGGAGAGCTGCGTGTGATCAAAGTCATGACAGGATTAAAAGCAGGGGCATCAAATTGTACATGCAGGGATTGAAGAGTTTGATTCCCTTTATTGTTGGTGAAACTGATTCCACTAGCAAACATCTTGACTTGCCATACATTTTTTCTTTTAAACTATATTTAAAAGTCACCATTTAGGGACTTCCCTAGAGGTCCAGTGGCTAAGACTCTGTGCTCTCAATGCGGGAGGCCTGGGTTCGATCTCTGGTCAGGGAACCAGATCCCGCATGCTGCAACTAAGACCTGATGCAGTCAAATAAATAAATATTTTTAAAAAGTAACATAAAAGTCACCATTTAAACCACTTTCAAGTGTACAATTCAGTGATTCTTGGTAGCAATATTGTTCAACCATCGCCACTATCTAATTCTAGAACATAGTCATTACCTGCCAAAGAAATCCCCCACTCAAACTGTCACCCCCGTTTCACCTTCTCCCCACCCTTGGCTAACAGTAATCTGCTTTCTGTCTCTATGGATTTTCCTGTTCTGGAATTTCATCTAAATGGAATCACACACCATGTGGCTTGTTTTGTCTGGCTTCTTTCACTGAGCAGTTTTCAAGTTTCATCCATGTTGTAGCATGAATCAGTACTTATTGCTTTTTATGGCTGAATAATATTCCACTGTATAGATACATCACATTTTGACTATCCATTCATCAGTGATGGACATATGGCTTGTTTCCACATTTTGGCTATTGTGAATAGTGCTGCTATGAACATTTGTGTACAAATTTTTGTTTGAACATCTGTTCTCAGTTCTTTGGGGTATATACCGAAGAGTGGAATTGCCGCGACATATGGAAATTCTATGTTTAACTTTTTGAGGAAAAGCCAAATAGTTTTCCACAGTTGTTGCATCATTTTATATTCCCACAAGCAAATTATGAGGGTTCCAATTTCTTCACATCCTCATCAACACTTGTTACTGTTTGCCTTTTTGATTATAGCCATTCTAGTGTGTGTGAAGTGATATCTCACTGTAGTTTTGATTTGCATTTCCCTAGTTTTGATTTGCATTTCCCTAATGACTAATGATGTTGAGCATCTTTTCATGGGTTTATTGGCCATTTGTATATGCTCTTTGGAGAAATAGCTATTCAAGTCCTTTGTTCACTTAAAAATTGGGTTGTTTGTCTTTTTGTTGCTGAGTTGTAAGAGTTATGAATATATTCTAGATACTAGACTTTTATCAGATGTATGATTTACAAGTATTTTCTCCCATTTAAAAAAAATTTTAGTTTTATTTATTTTTTAATTTTTGGCCGTGAGCCATGCGGGCTCTTAGTTGCCTGACCAGGGATGGAACCTGTGCCCGCTGCAGTGGAAGCACAGAGTCCTAACCACTGGACCACCAGGGAAGTCCCGAGTATTTTCTCGCATTTTTTGTGTTGTCTTTTTACTTTCTCAATAATGTCCTTTGATACACCAGTGTAAAATTTTTATTGAAGTATAATTGACTTCCAGTATTAGATTATTTTCAGGTATACAACATAGTGATTCAGTATTTTTATACATTACAAAAATGATCACTGTGATAAGTCTAGTTACCATCTGTCATCATACAAAGTTATTACAATATTATTGACTACATTCCATATGTTGCACACTACATGGCAGTGACTTATTTATTTTATAACAGGAATTTGGCACCTCTTACTCTCCCTCATCTATTTTCACTTATCCGCCCGATCCCTTCCGCTCTGGTAACCACCAGTTTGTTCTCTGTATCTTTGAGTATGTTTCTGCTTTATGTGTGTTCATTTTGTTTTTTAGATTTCACACATAAGTGAAATCATATGGTGTCTGTCTTTCTTGAAAAGTTTTTAATTTTGATGAAGTTTAATTTGTGTTTTCTTTTATTGGCTTGTGCTGTTGGTGTTATATTTAAGAAACTGTTGCCTAAATCCAAGGTCACAAAGATTTACGTTTATGTTTTCTTCTAAGAGTTCAGTAGTTTTAACTCTTACATTTAGGTCTTGGATTGATTTTGAATTAATTTCTGCTTATGGTGTGAGATAGGGATCCAACGTCATTCTTTTGCGTGTGGATATCCAATTCCCAGCAACATTTGTTGATAAGACTATTCTTTTACCATTGAATGGTCTTGGCATCCTGTCACAAACAATTGATCACACATAGATGTATGGGTTTATTTCTGGATCCTCAACTTTATTCCATGGATCTATATATCTTATCCTTATGAGTATCACAATGTTTGGATTACTGTAGCTTTGTAGTAAGTGTTGACCCTGGAAAGTACAAGGTCCCCACATTTGTTCTTCTTTTTCAAGATTGTTTAAGCTATTTGGGGTCCCCTGCAATTTCATATGAATTTAAGGATAAACTCGTCCATTTCTGCAAAGAAAGCAGTTAGATTTTTGATATAGATTGAATTGAAGCTGTAGATCATTTTGGAGAATTTTCCATCTTAACAGCATTAAGTCTTCCAATCCATGAACACATGACGTCTTTCCATTTATTTGCTTTATTTAGTTTTTTCAATTAACTCAAAATCAATCCAAGATGTAAACATAAGAGTTAAAACTATTGAACTCTTAGAAGAAAACATAAATCTTTGTGACCTTGGATTAGGCAACAGTTTCTTAAATATAACGCCAACAGCACAACATTTTGTAGTTTTCAGAGTACAAGTCTCGCACTTCTTTGGTTAGATTTACTCCTAAATATTTTATTCTCTTTGATGCTATTGTGAAAGGAATTGTCTTAATTTCATTTTTGGATTGCTCACTGCTAGTATATAGAAATACAAGTGATTTGTGCATATTGATCCTGCAATGTTGCTAAACTTGTTTATTAGCTTTAATAGTTTGTTTTGCTTTGGTGTGTGTGAATTCTTTAGTGGTTTCCATATGTAAGATCATATCATCTATGAATAGAGATAGTTTTACTTCTTCCTTTCCAACCTGGATCACTTCCCCGCCCCCCTGCCTAATTGCCCTGGCTAGGACTTCTAGTACAATGTTGAATAGAAGGGGCAAAAATGGACTTCCTTGTCTACTTCCTGATCTTAGGGGGAAAGCATCAGTCTAAGTGTGACGTTAGCAGAGAGTTTTTCATAGATGCCTTTATAAAGGTTGGGGAATGTTCCCTTCTATGCCTAGTTTGTTGATTGCATTTATCATGAAAGCGTGCTGGATTTTTTTTTCCCCAAGGGATTTGTCTGTATCTACTATAGGTTTTTTTTTCTATTAATATGGTACTGGGCGCATGATAAAGATTCAGTAAATATTTATTGAGTTAACGATATAAGTGCCGCTGCCCTGACAACGGCAGAGCTATGTTGCTGCATAGTTTAGCTGTGTTTTTCTGTGTTGCTGGTCTGTTGTTGTCTTTACGGCATCTAAGTTGGATTGCCCCCAATCACCATTCGCTTTCTCCCAGCAGTCCTTTTGACCTACAACGACATCTTGGAAGTGGCTGTCTAGGGGTTCAGGTAGTTGAACCCCCTCAGGTCAACCAGAACTGACAACTATACAGAAATCCTATGACCTTGGCCTTTGTAACATTTGGGCTAGCTAAACCAGACAACAGATCTTTGCCTTCCAAATGTGCAGGTCTAAAATGTTAATGTCAAATCCTAAGTGCATTGTGCGTTAGAAAGCTGCAAAGAGTTAACTCCAAGAAGTCATTCCTATTAATCTTGGTGTCTGGATAAAAACCGAATCGGGGACCTCAATTACCTGATTGAGTCCCCCGTAGACTTAGGCGGCAGTAATATTGATGAGGATGGCAATCATTTCTCCCACTTGGAGACCCGATTGCCATCCCATCCTAAGCAATCTGTCCTTCAAGTGCATCTGGAAGCGGGCATTAGTTTTCTCTTTTCTTCTGTTGTAGACGGAGTTCTTGGTTCCTGAATCCTTAACCCCTTGCACTGCACGACACAGCCCTACTTGACTGAAGAAGGTAAATAACCTCACGTATTAGAACTGTCTTTCACCGCTCAGGAAGCACTTTGATGTCCCGTCTCAACCAGTTCTCATCACTGCCCGGTTAGTAGGTATGACCGAGCCCGTTTGTCAGGCGAGGGAACTGAGGTTTGCAAAGGTGAAGTCACCTACCCGCCTGCATCCTCCAGCTGGTAATGGGCAGAGAGATGGGACTCAGAACCTTCTTGACTTTCTGGCTCCCGTTACAGAGGGCTTCGTCATACAGGTGCAGATGTTTTCAAAGGACCACAGACAGAAATGTCCAAGCCTTCTCCTTGGTTCAGTGGTTTGTGGGGGTATGAAGAGCACGGTCTCAGTGAAAGGCTGTGTGGGAGGACAGAGAAGGGTTTCAAAGTGGAATGGGCACGTTTAGTGTCGAAAATCAGACCTCTCTATCTTGCAAGCAGCGGTTTGTGTCCTGGACCTCTGTTTACCCATAGTTCCCCTAGGCTGACCCTTGTCAACTATCCCCCTGGTGAGTGATTGCTAGCATGTTTTGGATCTGCTCGCCTCCCTCGACAGTGAGCATGTGATCAGAGGGCATGAATTCCTCTGAGCAAGCGTCTAAGCAAAATGAGTCATGGAAGCAAATCCTCACCCAAAGTAGTTAAGCATTGGTGGCAAGGGCCATACACCTAAGAGAAGAGTAGGAGCCTTTGCCGGGCTGTGTTCCGAGAGCGGGTTTATACTGCCTTTCCTCCTTTGCCTTCTGTCATTGAACAGAGGGCAAGAGGATGTGAATGGATATGATGGAAAGAAAATGAAAGCCATTCATTCACTTATTCCTTTGCATTTAATCCTACATTTCTTCACTCATTATGTGGGGCCTTTAGGGACTTTCCACCCCCTCACTTGTTCCCGTAAACCAACCTCTTGCGCCACTCCTTCTCCCTATCGAAACCAATTCTTCTCCCTATCGTGCGCCACTCCTTCTCCCTATCGAAACCAATTCTTCTCCCTATCGAAACCAATTCTTCTCCCTATCGAAACCAATTCTTGGAGTTTTTCAGTTGACGGGGACTTGCCAGACAGCGGGTAATTTTCCAGTTGCCCGTAACAGGTATACGCCCTAACCGCCACAATGAACAAACAACTATAACGGCCAGAAGGTGGGACAAAAGTTCCTAAGCCAATGAATTCAAAAGTCACCACATTTACCCAATCATTGTGAGAATATACCCGCCCTATGAGTAAATAAACCTATAAAAAGTATGTGATTCCGCTTTTAGGGGTTCCCCATCGGCCTCCTGCGTGAGGTTCAGGGAACCCCGGTGCATCGGCTCCTAATAAACCTCTTGCGTGTTGCAGCGGCTCTCGACTCTTGGCGGTTCTTGGGCGAGTTGGAATCCCTCGTAGACCGTTTGGGTCTAACAAGTAAATGCGTATGAAGCGTATCCTGTGTGTTGGGGTCTGTGCTGGGCAATGGGGATACAGAAGTGAGCTGGGCAGACGTGGTCTTCTGTACCTTCATGGAACTTGGAGTCTAGTAGAGGAAGAAAAACAAAATTAAATAAACAAATAATTACAAATCAAGGTAAAGTACCAGGAGGAAAATAAATAAGACCCTAGAGAACAAAAGAGGAAGACTTAATTGGATTCGATGATCAGAAAGACATCTCTTTTAGGACATGCCATGTAAGTTCTATTTTATTTATTTATTTTTAAAAAATTTGTATTGGAGCATAGTTGATTTACAACGTTGTGTTAGTTTCAGGTGTACAGCGAAGTGAATCAGCTATACATATATCCACTATTTTTTTTTTTTTTTTTGGTTCTTTTCCCATATAGGCCATTACTGAGGAGAGTTCCCTGTGCTATGCAGTAGGTCCTTATTAGTTATCTATTTTATATATAGTAGTGTGCATATGTCAATCCCAATCCCCAGTTTATCCCTCCCCGCCTTATCCCCGCGTAACAATAAGTTTGCTTCTACATCCGTGATTCTACTTCTGTTTTGTAAATTCTATTTTAAATATGAGAAGAAAGCCATCTTGGAGCAGAGGAAGAGGTTAGGAGAAAAAGAGTTTTCCATACAAAGCATAAAGCACAGCACTGCAAAGGCCCTGAGGTGGCAAAGAAATTAACGTCTTCAAGAAAATGCAAGGAACCCAGTGTGGCTAACGAGTGGAGAGCAAGGAGGAGAGTGATAGGAGATGAGGTCAGAGAGGTAGGTGGGGGACAGATCATGCAAGGTTTGTTTTTCCTCCCTAGCCTCCTACTCCCCACATCCCAGTGAGATCTTAGAAACATGTGTCCAATGGAAATAGGTCAAGGTCAATGGAAATAAGGCAAAGGGAAAGTGAGCAGTGGAAAGATTGAACTACTGGCCTCAATTCTTCACTCCTCCATATTCTATATCCATACCCTTGCCATGGCCTCTTGAGTTTGGGCTTCATCTTGTGACTTGCTTTCGTCAATGATACGTGAAGGCAACAAAGGCTGGAAATACGTGGCACCAGTGAAGATAACTCCTTACACTTCTGCCTTTTGTTATTAAAAGAACAAGCCTTGGGGAGTCCAAGGAAGATGAGAGGCACCTGGAGCAGGCCTGGACCCATCTTGAAGCCTGGAGTCAAACCCCGCCAAGCCTTAGCTTATGTTGTTAAGTTGTTTGCTTTGCCTTTGAGTTTTTGGAGAGGTTTGTTATACAGCATTTTTCTGGCAATAGCTGACCAATAAGAGCAGGGTGGTGAGGACTTCTCTGAGGAATGATTGACAGAGACTTCTCTGAGGAATGATTATCTGGAGAACAGAAGATTAAAAAGAAACTAAGGTCTGTCACATGCCAGAAGGATTAAGTTTATTCCATGTGATCCTGAAGTACACGTATGAGACCCATGGGTGGATATACAGGGAGGCGTGTTTAGCTTTACCTGGGGAAGACCTTTTCTTCCAGTGAAGTGCCAGGAAAATGGCATGAATTATCTCAGACTAATTTTCATCACCAGAGGGCATGGAACTAACAATGTAGTGCCTACTCTGTGCCAAGGACTCGCCTATATTTTTCTTTTACTGCGAGACAGTTTCCACCAAAAACTCTGTGAGGCAAGGATTATTTTAAAGATAAGAGAATTGAGGCTCAGAGAAAGTAAGAAACTTGCAGACGTCTATACATAGCCAGTAAATTGCAAGGCAGGATTTGAACCCAGGTCTGCCTGACACTAAACTCCTCCCATTGGGGAAGCATGTGTCCAGAGGTGGAGGGTTGAAGTACTGAACGGGGAGTGGGCCTGGGCCTGCAAACCATTCCTGCTCCAGAACTTGGCAAGTTTCTTCTACTTGGGGGTAGGGGCGAGGTAGGGAGGGGAAAGGAGAAATGCAGCAGGTTTTTCAAAAAGCTCAATTTATTCCATTTAAATGGTTTCTCTTGATTCTGACGTTCTACCTTGTCAACCGTTCTTCGTGAAATCAAATAATGATGTTAGTTTTCAAATTTTTCTTAATTTAGCAAAAGAAAAAGTTGTCAACCTTGTCTGTCTCCCCAGGTATTTGGGGATGATATAGGCTATGAAATCGAAAAGTCTAGAAGCCACTACCTGGATGACTTCCAATGTCTTTTTCAGCTCTAAACTTTTATAACTTTTAAAAAAAACTCTAAAGGTCAAGTAACAGGCTCCACGGAATCTGCCTTGGCCTGCGGTTGCCTCCAGGCTGAGGGAGGGATGCAGGGTTGGCTGCCTTCTCTGAACTTGAAAAGAAGACAGAAGTCTCATAGATCACACACTTCCTTGGAGCAGTCTGCTTTTGTCTCATGTGGGCCCATTTTGCTGATTCAATGGCAATAGGTCACTGTGTCCCACCCGTAATGGTCTGTGTCACAGTGTTTTGATGGAGAGGGTTGTCAAGGTGCCCACCGAGGTAAGAGCACCTGTTCGGCCGCTAAGCTGAGCTGTGCTGATGCTGCTGAAGCCTCCTGGCAGAAAGCTTACCCTTATTCCTCATCACTCGAGACAGAGCGTTTTCCCTCAGGCTTGGGGTAGGGCTGGGCTTGCTGGGGGCAGCCTTTTAGCTGCCCATGAAGGCAGTTAGTGGGGACTTCTGGGAGGCTGCAATCCTATCCTCTCCTTCTTGCCCTCCTTCTTCTTCTTTTTTTTAAAAATTTTATTTATTTATTTATTTTTGGCTGTGTTGGGTCTTTCTCTAGTTGTGGCAAGCGGGGGCCACTCTTAATTGCGGTGCGCGGGCCTCTCACTGTCGCGGCCTCTCTTGTTGTGGAGCACAGGCTCCAGATGCACAGGCTCAGTAGTTGTGGCTCACGGGCCTAGCCGCTCCGTGACATGTGGGATCCTCCCAGACCAGGGCTCGAACCCGTGTCCCCTGCATTGGCAGGCAGATTCTTAACCACTGCGCCACCAAGGAAGCCCTCCTTCTTCGTCTTTTAAAAAATAGCTTTATTGAGATACAATTTACATACCATACAATTCACCCCTTTTAAGTGTATGAGTCAATGATTTTAGTTTATTCATAGATAACGTGCAGCTATCACCACAATTTAGGGCATTTTTATGACCTCCCAGAGAAACCCCATACCCTTTAACAATTACTCCCCCTTCCCCAACCCCTACCCTGTATCCCTCTGCCCTAAACAACCACTAATCTCCTTTCTGTCTCTATAGATTTCCCTAGTCTGGACATTCCATATAAATGGAATCATACAATATGTGGTGTTTTGTGACTGGTTTCTTTCACTTAGCATAATGGTCTCAACGTTCATTCATGCTGTAAAATGTGTCAATATTTCATTCATTTTTTTAGATCTTATTTTTGAGTCATTTTATGCTTACGGCAAAATTGAGGAAAAAGTACAGTTTCCATATAACTCCTGGTCCCCTCCCCTGCACCCATAACCTTCCCCGCTGTTAAATCTGCCACCGGATTTGACATTTACTGTCGAATGTAAATTAACTTACTGCATTTGATGTATTTACTACAGTCGATGAACCTGCATTGACACCTCACTGTCACCCAAACCTGAACTTGAACATTGGTGTTGTAAAGATCCACTCTTGGTGTTGTAAATTCTGTGGATTTTGGCAAATGTGTCCACCTTCTCCTTGTATAGAGTCATACGAATAGTTTCACTGCCCTAAAACTCGTCTGTGTTCCACCTGTTCATTCCTCCTTCTCCCCAACCACTGGCAACCACTGATCTTGTTACTGTCTCCATAGTTTTTTCTTTTCCAGAGTGTCACGTACCTGGAATCACATAGTATGTAGCCTTTTCAGATTGTATTCTTTCACTTAGTAACATGTCTTTTCATGGCTCGATAGCTCGTTCCTTTTGATGGTTGAATAATATTCCGCTGTATGGATGTACCACACTCTATTTATCCATTCAGTTACCGAAGGATATCTTGGTTACCTCCAAGTTTGTGCAATTATGAATAAGGCTGCTATACTTCATCCATTTTATGGTTGAATAATATTCCATTATATTTTATAATTTATACTATTATTATCTTGTTTATCCTTTCATTACCTGATGAACACTTGGATTGTTTCCACCTTTTGGCTACTGTGAATAATGCTGCTAGAAACATCCTATACGTGTTTTTGTTTGAACACCTGTTTTCAATTCTTCTGGGTATTTACCTAAGAGTGGAATTGCCGGGTCATGTGGTAATTCTATGTTTAGTTACTTTGAGGAGCTGCCAAACTATTTTCCAAAGTGGCTGCACCATTTCACATTCCCACCAACAGTGCATGAGGGTTCCGACTTCTCCACATCCTCACCAACACTTGTTATTGTCTGACTTTTTAATTTTAACCATCCTAGTGGATGTGAAGTGGTATCTCATTGTGGTTTTGTTTTGCATTTCCGTGATGACTGATGCTGTTGAGCATCTTTTCATGGGCCTATTGGCCATTTGTATTTCTTTCTTGGACAAATGTCTATTCAGATCCTTTGTCTTCTTTAAGTTGGGTTGTCATTTTATAATTGAGTTGTGAGAGTTCTTTATATTTTCTGGATACAAGCCCCTTATCATATATATGATCTATATATATATTTATATATATATATTTTTTCACCCACCCATGCACTCTGATATAGTGCTTGCCTCCCTCTCCTTGCCCTTCACTGCCACCCAGAAAAACCGGAAACAGAGAGTGTAAACAGAGTTTTGATTTGTTTTTAAAAGCTCACCCACTTCTTTCAAAATAATTGAAAGCAGAAACTCAAACAGATATTTGTACACCAGTGCTCAGAGTGGCATGATTTGAAGTAGCCAAAAGACAGTAACACAAAAAGTAAATTATCAGAAAGAGATCTGGCTTTGGAGTATACCTGCCTGGGTTTGACTCCTGGCTCTGCCATGAGACCTTAGGCAAGTTACCTCCCTCTCTGGACCTCAGTTTCCTCACCTGTACAATGAGGTGGTAATAATTCCTTCCTGAGAAGGGCCCTGGCTCAACAAGAGAATGAGCTGAGTGATGCCCAGCATCGGGGCAGTGTGATGAAAGGGGTTCTCAACTTGGAGAGAAGAGACCCAGAGGAAGGTTTCCTCTCAGCCCCATCTTTGCTGTCAGTACGACTTTGGGCAAGCTGGTCTTCTAGATCTCAGTTTCCCTGTCTGTAAAGTGGGGATATTAGCACCTGCCCCTATTACACACTGTAAAGTTGTGAGGTTGATAAGAAAGTGTTCAGTAAAAGGAACAGTGTTATACAAAATGGAGATTAGAAGGTAAAGAAATACTTGGCAGAATGATGAACTGTTAACCCAAAGTGTTGTTGTTAATTTAAAATGATCCTGTGTAATATGCAGCCATTAACATGGATAATTATGCGGACTACGTAGAAACAGGCGACACCATTTATGAGAGGTAGAATGCTTGCAAAGTTATATGGACACAAGAATCAGAACTATGCCCAATGATGTATAATGTAGACAAAGACTAGACGGGATCACGGAAAAGATGTAAGTAATTATTGGACACAGGCCTCAGGAGGATTATGGGCGATTGAAACACATTCCTGGAAAGTCATCGTCATGTTTTTACAGCAAGAATATGATTTAAAAAAAAAAAAAGTGTGGCGGGGGTCGTTTGGGGACAGGCTGCACTTGAATTCTGTCCCTCATGACCACTCGCTTTGTCGGCCACTGGAGACCGAAACCACAGCAAGTGTCGCCCTGCGGAAGCCCTGCCCTGTCTGTCCTGCCCCCTGGCCTTCCCTGCCCTTCCACACTCACATCCTCAAATGAGGGACGGACCACAGGCCACTCAATATATGGGACATAACTGTGCTTCCTTAACATACTTTTTTTTTCAGTCAAAGTAAGAGTCCCCCTTTCTTCTCTTCCAATCCCCAGGGCAACCACCTCTCACCTGTTCAGCTGTTTCTTCTGAATGTTATCTGCATATCCCTGTGCAAACACTGCTATTTCTCTATTTTATGTTTCAACAATATATTCATTGACTTCCTGCTATTGGAAGAGGGTTTAGCTCACTCAAGTCCAGCCTCCCTCTCCCTCTGTCTCATTTTCCCAACACAATTATATCACTATTTTGGATTATATCACCACTTGTCATTTTAGGAAACACACTACACTCTTCTTGTTCACCCACTGTTATCTCCCAACGCTGATCCCCACCGATGCCTCCTGAGAAGGGGCAGTTCACGCCGCAGTCTCCCCTCATCTCTCCTCATTCCTCCTCTCCCCCGTTTCGGTCATATGTTCTTTTACATCGTCTCCATCCATAGCATTCCCGTTGTTTCGTAACCGTTATGAAGTCTTCCATGCTTTGCTTAAAGATTGATTCTAAAACTAATAAACAATGTTTACCTTACTGAGATTTATATACATACACATGTGGCTCGTTGCCCGGCCAGTGACATACCTGCTTATGTTTGCTTTCTTGCAGTACTTCTCTTGAATGAGGAATTTCAAATAGCTTTTCTTCTTTTTCTAGCACTAGTTGGCTTCACCATATTCTCAATTTCTCCCTAACTTTCCATCCCAACAGGTGTTCTATTGAGTTTTCCCCCTCCCCAAGGATCTACCTTCTAGAGTCTTCTGTGCTACTGCTTCAATCTGGACAGTAATAATCCAGGAACTTCTTTTCACTGATTTCCTGGGCTCGATCCACACTTTCGGAGATTTGGGTTACATTCTTGAGTTTCTTTCCTTATTTTGCCAGAGCATACCATTAAGTAACATCTTATGCAGAGGTGTATGGTGGGTAAAATTTCTAAATATTTTATGTTTGGAAATGTATTTATTTTGCCTTTAGACTTGATTGATACTTGGGCTGGGCATTGAATCGTAGGTTGTAAATCAAGTTCCCTTAAGACTTTGCAGGCACAGCTCTGTTGCCTGCTATATAGATTTTTCTATTGAAAACCCTGATCCATTTTCATTCTATCACTTTCTAGGGACCTAACCCTCAGTGAAAGATTTTAGGGTGCTCTCCTTATCCTGGCTGACCTCTAGTTCAGTGATGTTCCCTGTTTCAGGTGTGGGCCTGCTTCACACACTGTTCTGAGGTCTTGTGTCCTTCATCTCTGAGAAATTTTCCTGTATTATTTCTTTGATAATTTCCTCTCCTCTGTGTTTTCATCCTCTTTTTTCAGAAACTCCTAATGCTTGGATACTTTTTTGATTCTTCCTCCCTATCTCTCCTCTTGTATTTTCCATCTCTGGCTTGATGTTTTCAAATCACGCAAGGATATATAAGCTCGAGAACAATTTGTCTTTTCGCTTACAGTCTATATGAAAATGTATTTCTTGTTATATTGTGTCTATAATAACAGAGTGACAGACATTTCAGACAAGAAATGTCTACTTAAGACTTTTAGGTTAACCATAAGACATAAATCAAAACTGCCTTCAGTGAGCGAGGCTCTGAAAACTTCACTACAGAAATGAGAGTGAGGGATTTTGGTGGCCTTAGATGAAGACTTCAGTAACTAGGTGAGGCGGGAGCCAGGTGGGGAAAAGAAAACTGTGGTCTTGTCAAGTGCTTCAGGTGCCACTTCTGGTCCCCATGCTCTTGGGGCATGCTGCCCCCTGCTCCCACCCATGCCAAGAAGTGGGTAGCGTCAGCCAATCGGGCCGAGGAACTGAAAGGTTCAAATCTCAAGTCTGTGATGGGATCTTCCCCGAGCAAGGCAGCTGGACTGGGAAGGCCAGGGGAGGCCTCCCTGCCAAAGATAGAAGCTAATCAAGGCACTAGGCAGGGGGAAGCAGGATCCAGGCAGACAAACATCAGAGAAGGGTCCAGAGTGAGGTTTGAGTGAATGTCAGTTAATAAACTGACAGAGGCTCCGAATGCTAACCAGCATCCAAGGTCGTGTGGGTCAAGGGAAGCAGCATTCATCTGGCTTAGGAGGCTGAGCAGGCTCTTCCCCAACCTAAACCCGTTGCCTCCATGATGCAGGGTCTTCCTCTGAAGAAGATGAAGCAACAGAATAGAAACATATAACAGAGGCTCAAGGGCCTGATGTTCTTGGACCCTGAGTACATGACTATTCCTCCTTAAGCCTGTATTCGTCCTTTGTGTGCTGTGGTGTTGCCCAGAGCTTTGTATTAAGCACCCCCTCAACCCCACCCCATTGTCAGTTGGCTTCACTGTGAGGGGAAGGAAGAGACGCACGCACACAGACACACACAGGGCACCGCCACCACGCCAGCTGGTTCTTTCCTTATGCACAAATACGCTGTGCATGAAGGAAAGAACACTCTGCACAACACTGTGGTACACTGAGCTGGGACTGGAGCTGCAGCGCTGAGTCAGATGCCCTTCCTGCTTCCGTATCCCGTGGGGGAGCAGACATGTGAACAGAAGAGGGCTGGCGATTCCTTCATGGGTCAGCTGCCTCCAAATGAGAGGCTTGGCAGGAGAGGAGGCCTGCAACCTGTTGTCCCTCTGTTCATTATTTGCTGAAAGAATACTCTAGATAATTAGTCATTCATGCAAATGTTTACTTACTCAACAAATGTCTATTGGGTTCCAATAATGATAATAATTAGCGCTCATTGAGTGCTTGCTCTGTGTCAGGCACAGGGCTAAGCCCTTTGAACTCCATTATGCACCAGATGTTAGGAGGACAGAGATAAAGGCACAGTAACTGCCTTCAAGTTGTCGAGAGGCCGGTAATGAACACTGCAACCATTTCATGTAACCTTCACAACAACAGCCTGTGAAGTACCGTTCCTGAGAGGTAGTATAGTATAACAGAGTCCCTTTTGTATCAGGGACCTGGGTTTGAAACCTGTTTATACTAATTTTTGGCTGTGTAGCCTTGGGCAATTTACTTAAACTGTTTAAGCCTCAGTTTCCCCATCTATAAAATGGGCATGGAATTCATAACAGCTGTGTCTTATGGAGTTGTGAGGGTTAAAGGAGATAATGCATTTAAAGTGCTACCGCATTACTTGGCACATAGTGAGCTATTATTAAGCCTAGGGTATTACGGGATCCCAGGAATTAACTTAGCATAATGTTAAATTAAGGCAGCCCAAAGGCATTTTTTACCCACAGGATGAGTAGGAGTTAGACAGAGAGGGAAGTGGAATTAGTCTAAATGGTTTCTATTATTCTGGTTGGAAGCCCAGCATTGCCTTCCTGCTCCCCAACAGTATTTCTGTGGAGCCACAGAGACCTCTTCAGTTCCAACTTCTACCACCATAACACAGTGCGTAATTGCGGTAGGCCTTGGAGAAGTCTCCTCTTGTTTCTGGGCTTCAGATTCTTCATCTTTACAGAGAAAATGCTCTAACGATCCCACCTAGGAATCTATCCTTAAGTATGTTCACGACAGCATTACCAATAATAGCAAAAACTTGTAAGCCATATAAATATATAGCAATGGAGAAATAGTTTAATAAATTATGATGCATTCATATACAGAAGACAATATAGCTGCTACAAAGATAGAGGTAACTCCATATGAGTTGATATAGAGAAATGTACTCTAGTGAGCCATAATTTATATGCAATAAATGCATTAATTTGGGGGAATGCAATACAGCTCTATGCATTTTGGCAAAGGTATTCACTTGTCACCATCCCTCCCACCAAGAAAAAACATTTCCATCACTTTAAAAATTTCCCTCATGCCACTTTTCCATTAATCCCTTTTCATCCATGCAGAAGAAACCGCTATTCTGATTTATAACATCATAGATCCATTTTGTCTCTTCTTAAACATCATATTTTTGGAATTATAGTTTTTAAAATATTCAGTTATGTTGTTTCAAGTAACAGTAGTTTCCTTGTTGTTCCTGTTGTACATTGAGTGCTTGTGTTCCCCCCAAATTCATATGTTGAAGCTCTAAACCTCAGTGCGGCTGTATTTGGAGATGGGGCCTTTAAGGAAATAATTAGGTTGTGAGGTTATAAGGGTGGGGCCTTGATCCAATAGGATTAGTGTCCTTATAAGAAGAGGCACAAGGCAAAGGTCATGTGAACACACAGCAACATGGTGGCCACCTCCTAGCCAAAAGAAGAGGCCTCAGAAACCTACTTGGGCAGCACCTTGATCTTGGACTTCCCAGGCTCCAGAACTGTGAGAAATAAATGTCTGTTGTTTAAGTTACCCAGTCTGTGGTATTTTGTTAAGTTACCCAGCCTGGGCAGAGTAGCATTCTGCTGTTTATTTCTATACCACAATTTGTTTATTCCCATAAATGTTCATTTGGGTTTTTCCAGTTTTTGGCCATTATGTGCAAATTTGTGTGACCAACTTGAATCTCTGTATTATATGATAAATGTATGTTTAACTTTATTAAAAAGTACCAAACAGTTGTCCAAGGTGGTAGTACCATTTCATATTCCAACCAGAAATAAATGAGAGTTCCATTTGCTCCATAACCTTGCCAGTGCTGGGTATTTTCAGTGTTTTAAATTTTATCCATTTAAGTGGGTGTAAAGGTCTATCTCATTGTGGGTTTTTTTATAAATTTATTTATTTATTTATTTATTTTTGGCTGCTTTGGATCTTTGTTGCTGCATACGGGCTTTCTCTAGTTGCAGTGAGCAGGGGCTACTCTTAGTTGTGGTGTGTGGGCTTCTCCTTGCAGTGACTTCTTTTGCTGCAGAGCACAGGCTCTAGGCACACGGGCTTCAGTGGTTGTGGCACTTGGGCTCAGTGGTTGTGGCTCATGGGCTCTAAAGCACAGACTAAGTAGTTGTGACGCACAGACTTATTTGCTCCACGGCATGTGGGATCTTCCCAGGCCAGGGCTCAAACCCATGTCCCCTGCATTGGCAGATGGATTCTTAACCACTGAGCCACCAAGGAAGCCCCTCATTTTGGTTTTAATTTGTATGTTCCTGATGACAAATGATGTGGAGCACCTTTTCACATGATTATTGGATATTCAGATATCTAGTTTTCAGATATCTAGATATTTAGTTTTTGAAATACTTTAAGTCTGTTGTTCTTTTTCATTGCATTGTCTTTTATTTTTAATTTGTAGGAGTTTTTATATATTTTGAATATGAGTCCTTTGCCAGCTCTATGTATTGCAAGTATTTTCTTTTAGTCTGTGGCTGTCTATCCACTTTCTTAATTATATATTCTGAAGAACAGGAGTTTTTAATTTTGATGAAGTACAATTTATTTATGTTTCTTTTATGGTTAGTGCCTTTTGGGTCTTAAGAAATTTTTGCTTACCCCAAGGTCATAAAGATATTTCCTGTTTTAGAAGCTTTTTCGAGAAGCTTTATTGTCTTAGCTTTCACATTTAGACCTCTAATCCATTTGAGTTAATTTTGGTGTATAGTGTAAGGTATGAACTAATGGTCATTATTTTCCATATGGATATGCAGTTGTTCCAGAACTATATGTTGAAAAGATTATCTTTTCCCCATTAAATTACCTTTGAGACTTTGTCAAAATTCAACTGAACCATATGTGTATTGACCTATTTCTAGGCTCTCTATTCTGTTGTCATTGATCCTTACGTCAATAACATAGAACGTCTTAAAAGCAGGTAATATAAGTCTTCCAACTTTATTGCTTTTCAGAATAGTTTGATTCTTCTAGGTCAGTTGAATTGCCATATAAACTTTAAAATAAGCATGTTGATTTCTACAAGAAAAAAACAGCTGAGTTTCTGATTAGAATCTATAGGTCAATGCACTCAATCTATAGATCAATTTGCAGAATTAATATCTTAACAGTATTGAGTCTTCCAATCAATGGACATTGTAAACCTTTAAAATTCCTCTCAGGAATGTTATGTAGTTTTCGGTGTACATGTCTTAGTCCTATTTTGTTAAAATTTTCCCTAAGTATTTAACGTTTTTTGGTATTTTTGTAGAAGTTCTTTTAAATTTTTATTTTTCAATTATTCATTGCTAATATATAGAAATGCAATTGATTTTTTTACATTGTCTTTTTATTATGCAAATCCTCCCATTAGTTATAGTAGTGGTTTTATAGATTCCTTTGAATTTTCCATGCATTAAATCATGTAATCTGCAAGTAGTTTTATTCTTCAATATCAATTTTTATATATTTTATTTCTTTTTCTTGCCTTGTTACATTGGTTAAGATCCCTGAATCTATGTTGAAGAGTTGTGGTAAGAATCCTTGTGTTGTTATGAATTTTAGGGGAAGGTGTTCAGTCTTTCACCACTAGGTATGATGTTAGCTGTAGATTTTCATAGATATTTTTTACTAGATTGAGCAAGTTTCATGTTATCCCTTGTTTGCTGAGAGTTTTCTTTCTCTTTTTTAAAAAATCATGAATCAGTTTGATTTTGTTATATGCTTTTCTTGAATCTATTGAGATGTTCAGACAGTTGTTCTCCTCTATTCTATTAACATTGTGAATTACATTGATTGGTTTTTGCATATGAAACTAGCCTTGCATTCCTGGGATAAACCACATTTAGTCATGATGTATTGTTTTTTATGAATTGGCAGATTTAATATGCTAATATTTTGTTTAGGATGTTAATGTCTATATTCATAAGTGATTTGGGCTTGAAATTTTCTTTTCTTATAATGCCTTATGTCAGATTTTTATTTTTTGCCATTCAATTGGTGTCTTTATTCACACATGTTGATTTTTCCCATGGAGAAACTGTTGAAGGGAGAGGAAGGGAGGGCTGGGTGGGGAGCCATGGTTTGTTTTTCCTTCATCCAATGGAAGAAGTGAGAGAAAAGTATGGAACACTTTAAGAATCTGTGTATCATCCTTGTGCAGGGGCCATACTGATCTGCTCTGTATCATCACAATTTTAGTATATGTGCTGCCAAAACAAGCACCCTTTGTCAGATTTTGATATTAGGGTTATGTTATGCTGGTTTGGAATTGTTTTTCTTCCTTTGTTCTCTGAAAACATTTGTATAAAATTGGAATTTTCTTTTTAAATTTTTTAATAGAATTCACCAGTTAAGCCACATAGGCCTGGAGTTTTCTTTGTGGGAAGGTTTTAAATTACGAATTCAATTTCTTTAACAGATATGGGGTGATTCAGATTTTTCACTTCTTCTTGGTTCAGTCTTAGAAAGTTTTGTTCTTCAAAGAATTTTTTGATTTCCTGTAAGTCATTGAACTTACTGCTGTAAACTAGAGTCAAAATGGATTGTTCACTTTAAAATATTAATTTTTTAATAGCTCTTTATTGGAATATAATTGCTGCACAATACTGTGTTAATTTCTGTTGAACAACAAAGCGAATCGGCCATCTGCATACACGTGTCCCCATATCCCCTCCCTCTTAGCCTCCCTCCCACCCTCCCTAACCCACCCCTCTGGTCATCGCAAAGCACCGAGCCGATCTCCCCGTGCTATGCTGCTGCTTCCCACTAGCTAACTATTTTACATTTGGTAGTGTATATATGTCGATGCTACTCTCACTTTGCCCCAGCTTCCCCCTCCCACCCTGTGTCCTCAAGTCCATTCTCTATGTCTACACCTTTATTCCTGCCCTGCAACTAGGTTCATCAGTACCTTTTTTTTTTTTTTTTTTAGATTCCACATGTATGAGTTAGAATATGGTATTTGTTTTTCTCTTTCTGACTTCACTCTGTATGACAGACTCTATGTACATCCACCTCACTACAAATAACTCAATTTCGTTTCTTTTTATGGCTGAGTAATATTCCATTGTATATATGGGCCACGTCTTCCTTATCCATTCAGCTGTTGATGGACATTTAAGTTGGTTCCTTGTCCTGGCTATTGTAAATAGTGCTGCAGTGAACATTGTGGTACATATCTCATTTTGGTTTTCTCAGGGTATATGCCCAGTAGTGGGATCACTGGGTCATATGGTAATTCTATTTTTAGTTTTTTAAGGAACCTCCATACTGTTTTCCATAGTGGTTGTATCAATTTACATTCCCATCAACAGTGCGGGAGAGTTCCCTTTTCACCACACCCTTTCCAGCATTTATTGTTTCTAGATTTTTTGATAATGGACATTCTGACTGGCGTGAGTTGATACCTCATTGTAATTTTGATTTGCGTTTCTCTAATAATTAGTGATGTTGTGCATCTTTTCATGCGCCTCTTGGCCACCTGTATGTCTTCCTTGGTGAAATGTCTATTTAGATCTTCTGCCCATTTTTTAACTGGATTATTTGTTTTTTGGATATTGAGCTCCATGAGCTGCTTGTATGTTTTGGAGATTAATCCTTTGTCTATTGTTTCATTTGCAAATATTTTCTCCCATTCTGAAGGTTGTCTTTTTGTCTTGTTTATGGTTTCCTTTGCTGTGCAAAAGCTTTTACGTTTAATTAAATCCCATTTGTTTATTTTTGTTTTTATTTCCGTTACTCTAGGAGGTGGGTCAAAAAAAGATCTTGCTGTGGTTTATGTGAATTTTACCTCAATAAAAATAAATGAATAAAAATATATTATGGATTTTCTAGTTCCAGCCATGACTCAGTAGCTGTGATCAGCCTTTACTTCTCCTTATAAATAACTATAAAAGCAAACAAAAGATATGAAACAAGTGATTTCAGGCCTTGGGGAAGTGCTGAGCTGCTACCTTGAGAGAAGGGTAGCACAAGAGGCAAACCCCATATTCATCTCAGCTTTCTTGCAGGGAAGGTGGTTTCCAAGTTTCAGAGGGTTAGGTGGAGCCCAAGCATATAACAGCAGTTGTACTGGGTAGAAAAGCAGGGGTCTCATGGAGGAAACTGACCAGAGTTCAGAGCTGCTAAGGGGGTGGGAACTCACAGGGTATGGAGTGGAGAAAACTGCAGAGAGAGACCCCAGAAATCTGCAAAGGGGTTCCCTTCAGGGACCTAGACAACTGCTAAGCTGCCTATGCCCGGGGTGATCGTTCACAAGGTCTGGTAGAAAATAGCTGCTGAGGGGCTGAGAGTTAAACAGAGATTTCAGAGACTTCAGGATACTGGGGCAACCCAGTATTGGAGTTCTGACCCAGCCAGAGTGGAGAAACACAGGGCATTCAATGGAGACCCCAGGAAGACTGTGTTTTAGGGATAAGGACCATGCTCCAGGAGTAAGCACCATGCTGTAGGATTAAGCGTCAAACCAAAAGAGACCCACCTTAGCAAAGACTCAAACCAAGCTTCAACAAGGCCAAGGTGACCCATCAACAATTTAACTGTCTGACAGAATAAAATTCAACACTCTGTAGCAAAAGACTTTTTTTTTTTTTTTTTTGCAGTACACGGGCCTCTCACTGCTGTGGCCTCTCCCATCGCGGAGCACAGGCTCCGTACGCACAGGCCCAGCGGCCATGGCTCACAGGCCCAGCCGCTCCACGGCATGTGGGATCTTCCCGGACCGGGGCACGAACCCGCGTCCCCTGCATCGGCAGGCGGACTCTCAACCACTGCGCCACCTGGGAAGCCCGCAAAAGACTTTTAAAAGCCCAGTCTCCATGCTGCATCAATCATAATACCAAGAATGTAATGAAAAACTACGACCCATTTTTCTTTTTCTTATTTATTTATTTATTTATGGATGCATTGTGTCTTTGTTGCTGCGTGCAGGCTTTCTCTAGTTGAGGAGAGCAGGGGCTACTCTTTGTTGCCATGTGCGGACTTCTCATTGCAGTAGCTTCTCTTGTTGAGGAGCACGGGCTTTAGGCACGTGGGCTTCAGTAGTCGTGGCACGTGGGCTCAGTAGTCGTGGCTTGCAGGCTCCAGAGCACAGGCTCAGCAGCCGTGGTGCACGGGCTTAGTTGCTCCATGGCACGTGGGATCTTCCTGGATCAGGGATCGAACCGGTCTCCCCTGCACTGGCAGGTGGATTCTTAACCACTGCGTCACCAGGGAAGTCCACTACCTATTTTTCTATTCCTATCAATTTTCTTGACCTTTGTTCTGAGATGTGATTAAGTTACTTAGACACAGTTTGATTCTTTTCGGTTTGTTTTTAAGCTTCGTCAGGTGAACCAAAGCAGCTTTTATTCTTGGGCTAATCTTGTCCCACTTTTTCCATTGCAAACCTTTTCTGAGGGCACCAACTGAATATTCTATCTAAATTATGTGAATAGTGCTGCTATGATCATGTATGTACATGCATTTGTTTTAGTACCTCTTTGCAATTCTTTTTGGATATATACTGGAAGTGGAATTGCTGGGTCATACGGTAAATCTAATGTTTAACTTTTTTGAGGAACTGCCAAATTATTCTCCACAGTGGCTGCACCATTTTACATTCCCACCAGCAACACACAAGTGGTCCAATTTCTCCTCATCCTTGCCAACACTTGTTATTTTCCATTAAAAAAAAAATTATAGGGCTTCCCTGGTGGCGCAGTGGTTGAGAGTCCGCCTGCCGATGCAGGGGACACGGGTTCGTGCCCCGGTCCGCGAAGATACCACGTGCCGCAGAGCGGCTGTGCCCGTGAGCCATGGCCGCTGAGCCTGCGCATTCTGTGCTCCGCAACGGGAGAGGCCACAACAGTGCGAGGCCCGCGTACCGCAAAAAAAAAAAAAAAAAAATTATAGCCGTCCTAGTGGGGGTGAAGTGGTATCTCATTGTGATTTTGATTTGCATTTCTCTAATGACCAATGACACTGGGCATCTTTTCATGTGCTTATTGGATATTCTTTTAGGAAACGTCTATTCAAATCTTTTGCTCAATTTTAAATTATGATGTATTTTAGTGAAAATAATCAGTATGGATACTATGATGCCAATTTGGTAAAATAGCAAACATTGTGTGTGTGTACGTGTGTGTGTGTATGTGTGTGTGCAGATACATACTAGAACATTAGATGCACAAGCTTTTTAGCACTGTCTGGTTGTATCTTACTTCTGCCTTTTCACCACTTGCGTAACCATAGACAAGTTACCTAATCTCTCTGTGTGTTGGTTTCCTTGTCTCTGAAACGGGGATAATTACCTCTTAGTTCTGATGTCAGGATGAAATGAGAATGCATGTAAAGGGCTTAGAACAGTGCTCATATAATAATAATAATAATAAATAATGCTTGTATAATAATAATAACATCGACAATGATATACGGATATATGTTGGTATATGCATAGAAAAAGGTCAGTTAGGAAAGACAGTCAATTGCTAGCAGGGATTTCTGTTGGAGAATAGGATTGGCAGGGGACAGGGCACATTCTCTTTTTAATTCATGTAGTTTTGTATTGTTTGAATCTGTTAAAACAAGTATATAAAAGAAAAATTTAAAGCTCAGTGATGTAAAAATAAAGGAACTTTCTGCTTTAACACTGAACTTTAACCTTAACACTCAATCCAGGCTCTTCACAATTGCCAGATGGCCTTATTTTTCTTATGGCTTTTCAGAGGCTGCAGTTTGCCGTAGCTTTCCAAGAAAGGATGGTGAGGTGGCCCCTGTGCGGCCCTCCACAGCATTCCCTCTCCACTCTGCATCTCTGTTCTCCAGCTACTCAGAACTTCCTCTGGTTCACGCATGTCTTGCTTTCTCAGGCTTAAGAGACTTTCCACTTTGTTCCCTCTGCCAGGAAATACTGCTTCAGACTCCACCCCTACGTGCCTATTATCCTCCTGAACTTGCTTGCTGTGGAAAGCCTTACTTTGTCCTCCTTCCAAGCTGTGTTTTGTGACCCTCCCTTCCCTCTGCTTGTCTAGTGCTCTGTGGGATGCCAACTTTACCTCTCGTCACACCATATTGGGAATGACGTGTCTATATCCTCTGAGAGTGAACAGGTAGAAGAGGAGCCATGTTTATTTCCACCACGGCTTTGTGATTTTATCCCCAAAGGCTAGCACATGGCCAGAAACATGGGAAGTGCCCGTAACTTTTGTTAAACAACAGAATGAAAGAAGGAGAAACCCAAGCTGCAGCCCTCATCTGTGTATCCTGGCTTATTTAGTATATGACGCCACGCCTCATAACATAGAGCTTTAAGGATCTAAAGAAAATCCTCTGGGGGAAATTTCCCCAAATGGAAAGCTAAGTAGACTGAAGACCCTTGGCCCTTCACACAATAGAGCTGCCTACAGATTCAAAAAAAACTGATGACTATCTCCCATCCAATTCTCCTGGATATTATTGAAAGATCATTTGTTTCTTTGAAATAAAGCAAGATGGGTTTTGTCCTAAGCCTGTGAGTTTCAAAACAGCCACCCCCTCAAGTTCCAGTGGTGGCGCAGCTGTTCCAAAAACGAAAATAATTAGAAAACTATTTGTAGCTCCCTGAGAAACAAATAACTCAAAGTTTCCCAAATTTCCCTACAAAAAAATTCAGCGGTACTGAGTGTCCAGCATGTGTTTCTTACACAGGGACATCATAGAGTTGAGAGGCTAACGTCGAGTTAGGCTTCCAAGCATCCTTCAGAACAATGGTGTGCAAATGAGGGGTCACATGACGGCATCACCAGAACAGCTGAGTTCCCATGAGGCGCTACTAAGGAAGGCACCCGGCCAGGAGAGTACATCCTTCCGTGAGCCAATGTCCAGATCACAGTATTGCTAAACTTGAGAAATTCATCGCGGGTCATTGTTGTTAGTATTGGTGTGGGTTATTGTAACCTATTCTCTTTGGCTTGTTTATTCGATGGTTGTGTGTTTAGGCTGTTACGGTGATGCTGGGGTTGAGTGTGTATTTTACTTGATATTTTAAATTTCTCGTGGAATTGATGAGATTTTTAGTGATAATACACATGGCTCGTTATTCTGTGTGAACAGGTAATGGAGTTATAGATGCAGGGATGAATAGGATATGGGAGAGATCACCTATACAGGATATAGGTGAGGCACCAATCATAGCCAACTGGAAGGGATGCTTAATGTGGCCTGTCCCACAGGGTCCAAAGAGGACACTTGCCCCTCAATCTCAGCTGCCCTGCGGCTCACAAAAGATGAGAAGAACCTCTTGCCTTTCCTAAGCATACTCATCACTTAACAGACTTCCAGTGGCTGGGAAGCTGGCGCTGTTGCCTGGCATCCCATGATGTCCCAGCTCCTAGCTGAGGTTGAAACTGGTCTCTGGGGATGCAGTGGTTAAGAATCCGCCTGCCAATGCAGGGGACACGGGTTCGAGCCCTGGTCTGGGAAGATCCCACATGCCGCGGAGCAACTAAGCCCGTGCGCCACAACTGCTGAGCCTGCGCTCTAGAGCCTGCAAACCACAACCACTGAGCCCGCGTGCCACAACCACTGAAGCCCGTGCGCGTAGAGTCTGTGCTCCGCAACAAGAGAAGCCACCGCGATGAGAAGCCCACGTAGCCCCCTCTCGCTGCAACTAGAGAAAGCCCATGCACAGCAATGAAGACCGAACGCAGCCAAAATAAATAAAAAACAATAAATAAATTAAAAAAAAAAAAAAGATTTCTGGAACAGCCAAGGGTGTGGATCTGGCCTTCGCAGAGGGTTTTGTAACCAGGGTAGAAGTACCCATAGTCAGAGTTACATTTCTGCTTCTTAATATCCAAGACAGACCTGGGAATCAGTGCCAGTACTATTAATATTAATCACCACCACCGTCATCATAGCTAACATTTGAGTGTTTATTATGTGCCAGGCACTCTGTGAAATACTTGAGATGGAACATTTTATTTGATCTTCCCAAGAATCCTATGGGTTTTACCCTCATTTTACAAATGAGGGACCTGGGCTGAGAAGCTAAGTAACTAGCTCAAGGTCACCTACGTTGTTAGTGGAGGAGGTAAGATACAAACACAGGCAGGTTTGGGGGCAGTGGTGGTGGACCCACCCTATGGTCACCTCCAATGAGTCATGTCCTTGCATTATCCTGTCCCCCCCGAGTTTGGGCAGAAACTGTGACTTGCTTCCAACGCATAGAAAATGCAAGGGTGATGGGTGTCACTCCCAAGGTTATGCTATTTATTCAATAATATATGACTCCATCTTAGCCAACCGAAGCAAGATTCTCCTGACGGCCTCACAGAAAAGCACCCTGCTGTGAAGAGCCTATGGAGAGGACCACGTGGCAGGGAACTTTGGGTGGCCTCTGGGACTTCAGGGCAACCTTCAGTCGACAGCCAGTAATTGGCTGGGGCCCTCGCTCATACAGCTACAAGGAAATGAATTCTGCCACCAACCCGCATGAGTTGGGGAGTAAATTATTTCCTAGTTGAGCCTCCACATGAGAAAGTAGCTTGGTAGGGACACCTTGATTGCAGCCTTGTGAGACCCTGGGCAGAAGCAGGTAAGCCATGCCTGGCTCCTGACCCACAGGCACTGTGAGATAACAGTGTATTATTTCAAGGCATTAAGTTCGTGATGATTTGTCACATGGCATGGAAAACTCACCCACAGCCCACGCACTCAACCAGCCCACCCACATTTGCAGCAGGTCCCGAGGCTCTGGTGTATGGAGCCCCCTGCAGAGTTGCTTTCCAGGGAGTTCCTGCCTCAGTTCTTGGGAAAGGGCCAGAGCAAGGGAACCCTGAACTTCTTTCTGACAGAAGGCTGAGAAGTGGGGGGACCCAGAAACAATGACCTCCTTATCTGAAAGAAGGGTCAGCAAGAAGCACATGCAGCCTTCCGACATTTCTAGGAAAGTAGAGACTTTGGGTTGGGATTGAGGCAGAACATCCAAGGATTGGTCCTAGCAGAAATGTGCTCTTGTGACATTGTACAGTGGGAAGCGGTCTGAGATTTGAACCTAGACGTATCTAATGATGGTGTTTAGTTCAGTCAGTGCTGGGCCTCCAGGCACATTTCACCTTTACTTTCACTGCTGGAATTTCAAGTAAGGCCCACAGGCCACATGCACTGGGAGTGGTGCCACATCTGCTAGACACTTTCAGTTTCTCTGCTCCAGCGGGCATGGCCCTAAAAAGACCATACTGCAGGACAGGGCTGCCTGCATAATTCTTCCAAAGATAAAGTACAACCCTCTGTCCCGGGACTCATCAAACTCTAAGTTTCCTCTTCCTGCTTGACCAGTGTGTGCCCAGCCAGGCCTGTGCAGACCCACCTTGACAAGGGCTGCTGTGTGAGGATGGAACAGGGCATCTCCAGGCTCCAGCCCGACTACTGGGGACACGCTCTGATTCATCTCTTTGTAGGAGCCACAGGACATTTGGGCCCTGCTTCTACGTGCGCACTGAAGGGACAAAACACTTGCCTGTTCAAAAATGTCCCTTGTGTAGGGGGCACCTGGACAGGGCCATCCCCCTGCTGTGCCTTATCCAGTCTATCTGCATTCCTGAGGCAGGATTTCCTGCAGGTGAGGCTCTAGCTTTTGAGAGAAGTGGAAGAGGACTTTCTTCCTGGGACTGGGTAGGAGGCCGGAGAGCAGAGCGTGGGGGGCGGGGTGGGGGCGGGGAGCCCCCCCCCACCCTCAGGCCTCCTTCAGAGATGGGAGGATTCCCACACCACTGTTCACACATGACCCCTCAGGGGCCAGGCCCAAGCTGGAGCTGTGGGCTGGGTTCCTGGGCCCTCCTGGGAAGGTCGATCGGAACAACAGAATGCGTGCAAGTGAAATAGAGGCAGGCATCCACTCTAGCCAAAATGACTAAGGATATTTAGGAAGACACAGGAAGCTGGAAACAAAAGGTACGTGCAGATGTGCAGAAGTCCAGTGTATCATTCACATCCCCATCCGTGCAAAACACTTGAGAAAGACTCTGACAAAACAACACATGAATCCACGAGAGACCTCGGGAAGGACAAAGACGAAGTGACCCCCGAATCTTGCCAGTTTTAACAACAAAGGTGCGATCTCGCTCCAGCTGCCGGTCCCTTCTGAGCGCTGAGCTCACTTCTGCGTTCTCTTCAGTGTGGACCTGTTTGGCATCTAGGTCCGTCTGTGTGCTTTTATCGCTTTCATTTTATGTTGATTTTTTTTTTTTTTTTTTTTTTACGTTGCTGTTTCCTCTTTTTCTGTTCCCTGGCCAACTGGTTGAGTCAAGTTCCCATTCATTCTGTTTCCCACTTGCTCAGCTAAGGAATTCTCCTGCCCTCTCCTAAATGCAGCTAAATATGGGGGCCCACCCTTTCCTTTCATTCCTAAAAGAACACACGTTTCTCTCCTATTATTTGAAAACAACACGCCAACTAAGGAAGATAGGACAGAAATGTAGAAAGTGTGGGTCCCCAGTGACTGGGGAGCTTCGTTGCTAACCCCAAACAGTCTATTTAGGGGCTTATTTTACAAGAGAGAGGAACAGCTTCCCTATCTGCCTCTGGTATTTGGGATTTTCTGTTTCGTGCAGCAGTGATAGATTATACTGTTCTGTCTGTCCCTGTGGGAGAATTACACAGTCCCACTTTACTGAGGACAGGCTTGGCCATATGACTGGATTTGACCAATGAAAACCTAGCAGAAGAGACCTCTGCCACTTCAAGAGAAGCTTTGAGAACCACTGTGTAATTCCACCATTTTCTCTTTTCTGTTGCCATGAGCCCAGCAATGCCCTGCATAGGAGATGCTCTAACAGTCCAGGTCGCAAGGTGAAGGGCACATGGGACAGAGCTGTAGCCCCTTCACCATGGACCACTTGTGTGAGCAGAAACTGAATCTTGCAAACCCCTGAGATTTCGAAGTTATTTCTGAACACACAACCCAGTCTATTCAGACTGATATAATCGTCAAATGTAATCCTAGCTCCTGGTGTTTGTGTCTGAAATAGATTTTACTTAACAAAGCATCACGCCATCTAATATTTAATCAACACCCTGGACTTATAATTAACTTCCTTTTCCTAGAAAGTGACGAGGACATAGATTAGGTCATCTTCCCAGAACCGCACAGCCAGTAGGGGGAGCAGAGCCAGATTTCAAACTCAGGACTGAATCCCTTGCTCATTTTACTGCAAGTAGCTGCCGCATGAGACAGTTCCAGCCTCCCTGGCACCGCGACCGAAGCGCACAAGGGACTGGGCTCCTGCGTGGGGTTTTCTCATCTAATTTCATTTTTAGCTGGAGCGGCACATAGTACTAGGTTTCTGACTGTTACCTTTGGAGTCGGACGTATCACAAAATAAGTATCCTCCAGCCCCCTAACTTCCCATGCTTTAGCAAAAAAGGAGGAAAAAGGTAACTGTCAATGCCCAACTCCTGCTGCCAAACTGGGCATAAAACTTAATGTCCAGTTTAAATGCTCCATACTTTCTGAATTAGAGGCCTGGATAATCCATTTCCTGAATGCAGGGGGAGGTTATCCTCAGTCTCACCTTTGTGCAGGAATTCTAGGCTTCTTGCGAGATTCAGACCTCAGGGCTGTGTACTTAACAGAACAGGGTCCCCATTATCCAGGAGCCCAGGGCACACTGACTGTCTGCTTCACACTTCAGAGTCTGGCAGAATGGCCACCTTCTCCAGGAAACCCAGGCAGTCCCAGCTGGCTCTCCGGGAGAGAGCAAAACTTTTTCAAGGGCCCCTTTCACGAGGGGAAAAAAATCCTCACGCTGGCATAAACCTAACCATTCAAGGGCCCCTCACAAATTTTTACACAGGACTTCAGCAGGGGAAGGGAGGAGGTGGGAAACAAAGGAAGAAGAGGGAAGAAAGGAACTCCTTGAACTTGATACTGGATGTGAACAAGAAAATTGTACAAGTTGATGGTGGGGGGAAGAGGTGAGGGAAAGCAGGGAAAACCACCGAAAGTCCCACAGACTAGATGGTTCGTTTTTATCTTGACAGTTTCCCTACCTGAGCTTTTCCGTAAATGGATTTCTAGATCTCCAGGCTATAATTTGGGGGCTAATTAATGAAAAAATGTTGATTTGGACCAAAGCACACTCAAAATCTCGGCTTGGGACTTCCCTGGTGGCTCAGTGGTTAACAATCCGCCTGCTAATGCAGGGGACATGGGTTTGAGCCCTGGTCCGGGAAGATCCCACATGCCGTGGAGCAACTAAGCCCCTGCGCCACAACTACTGAGCCTGTGCTCTATAGCTGGCGAGCCGCAACTATTGAGCCCACGTGCCACAACTACTGAGGCTGCACTCTAGAGCGGTGATCCGCAACTACTGAGCCCACGTGCCACAACTACTGAGCCCACGTGCCACAACTACTGAAGCCCATGTGCCTTGAGCCCGTGCTCCACAACAAAGACAAGCCACCGCAATGAGAAGCCCGCACAGCACAAAGAAGAGTAGCCCCCGCTCTCCGCAACTAGAGGAAGCCTGCATGCAGCAACGAAGACCCAATGCAGCCAAAAGTAAATAATAAAATAAAAATAAATAAATTAAAGAAAAATAAAGCTCTGCTTCTCAAAAGCTGATTTATTGCCTCCTGCTCCTCTTGGAACTTCCCTTTAAAAGAGGGATGGTGTGCTTTTCTGATAAAGGCTCTTCTCCACCTCCATGCCCATTCTGAGGTGTACAAGTTAGGGACCACCATCCCCTAGCCTGGGCAAAGCTGGCATCAGGAATAGGGGAAAGACTTGGTGGGCTGGAAAGCGTAAAATAAGAGTGTGCCAAAGCAGCTGCCGAAACACCCACAGGTGGTGAGTCCATTGGGGTGTCTGGGTTGCTACCTGCATGGTAGAGAAGGCAGTGTTGCTACCTCACCCATGGAAGTGCCTCTCTGTAGGCTGGATGGGGCTTCATATCTTAGTTTGGGCTTGGATCAAGATTTCTGAGATGGCTTGAAAAGTCAGATGCTAAGAGGTGTCTAGAGGCTTGAGAACAAGATGAATCACAGAGCCCTAGAGGAGTGAGACTTTCCCCTGAACAGCATCCCACCCTGAACTCAAGGATTAATCTCTTCACATTCAGCCTTTGACCCTAATCAGCTAGCCATGAACAGATTTAACAGCACGTGTTCACTGGCACTAAGAAGTTAATCCAGGTTGGAGACATGGATTTCTTTAGAGCTTGTGGGATTCATAAAGGCATAAGAAACCCCAACGTCACCTGCAAGACTTTGGGCAGGACTCTTCACCACATGCTGTCCTGACACAGAGGAGGGGGTTTGCCCAGCTCCTGGTATCACAGGCACTTTCTCTCAAAGTAAGGATGAGTTGGGCAGAGGCTCAAGTCACCTCCATAACTGATGGGGTATCTGTTAGCGATTGCTGTGTAACAAAACATCCCAAACTAGCCTAGGCTGATCATGGCTTGCCTTGCTCACGCCTCGCTCATGCCTCTCTTGTCAGCTGGTAGAATGGCTGGGCCCGGCTGGTCTAGGATGGCTTCCCTCACATCGCTGGCTTTTGGCTGCAGCAATGGGGGTGACTGAGTCATGAATCTCTCATCATCCAGCAGGCTAGCCCAGGCTTATTCTCAGAGAGTGAGCAGAAGTGGGAAATGCTTTGAAGCCTAGGCACAGAACTGGCTCAGTGTCACTTTTACTACCTTCTACCGATCAAAGCAAGTCACGAGGTCAGCCTGGATTCAAGGACTGGGGCAATCATCTCCACCCCTTGATGCGAGAAACTGTGAAGTCTTATGATCAGTGCTGTAGGTAAAGGCAGACGTGGAGAATTAAGGCCGTGTTTGTAATCAGATGTGGAGAATTAAGGCCATGGCTGTACACAAATGGATTAGCTGTATTTGTGAGATGCCTGACCCAGCCCATGGGTGTGATGTATGCCCTGGAACCCAAGTCATCTCTGTGTGAAGAGACTAGACTCACAGAGGAATCAGACCACAACCTTGACCTCATTGAGGCCGTGTCCAGAAGCAAACAATTGTAGGGCCAAAGGGTTTCCCACATTCAAAATATTGCCTAGGAATTCTTCTCTCAGTACCTTTTGAGTGCTTCCTGCATTTCACAGAAAGGGAAACCATACAATCAAGTCTTTGAATTTTTTCTTTTTGAAGTAAGGTTTGAACTACCTAAGTCTTCTTTTTTGGAAACACCAGATCACAGTATGTCCGCTCTGTAGTTTCATGGGTTCCTGCTGACTCCCTAAGACACTGCATACATGAAGCGATAGGAGGAGTAAGATAAGCTTTGTGGTTTAAGGGTTATAAATCAAGCTTCATAAATCTCGGGCACAAATGTGACCTACTAAGAACAGTAGTGAACAACGGTTCCCGTCTACAGTTATTGAGATCAGGGCTCTCAAGCACTCCACTTGGATGTATGAGTTGGTCTTCAGTGATGACCTTGAAGATCTCTAGGACCACCTGCACAAGCCAATAATGCCTCCAACTCTGGAGAGAAAAACAGCAGCACTAGTGGGATGGCTGGATTCTCTGATCACCCCACACTCACCCCACCCCAGGGTGATCCTATGGAAAAGTGAAAAGTTGCTTTTCACCAAAAAGGTCAATGTGGCTGGTTGCTTGCCTATAAGTTGTTCCTCACTGCCCCCCACACTCTGCTTTCTTCCATGCCAACAGAACCTTAATTTAGTTCCAGTACAGGTAGCAATGTGTTTTGGCAAGGTACAACCCTCCCCAGCCCCAGAGAGTGAACGATGGATTGGTCCAAGCTAACCAATGTAACACATTCTCCTGTGCTAGTGATGGGTTTAAGGATGGACATATGACCCACTTTCTGGCCAACAGGACTTAAGAAGAAGTCGGCTGAGGGCTTCTGAGAGAGATTTCCCCCTAATACAAGGAGAGAAGGACTAGGAGAAACCTTCACTCCTTCCTTCCTGCTTTTAGATTTCATTGTTAGGGGAGCAAGCGATGTTTGGAGGCGTGTCAATCAACCTCTCACCACAAAGGGAAGGCCAAGAGAATCTCTCGAGGGTAACCCAACCAAGCTCCGACACCACTGAGTTGCAGGGCCAAGCTGGAAGCAGGGATAGAAATCCCTATTGTTTAAGCCACATTAATTAGATATTAAGTTACCTGCAGTCAAAAGCATCCTAACTAATGCAGTTAGGGATCATGGAAACTCTGTAACACGTGAACTGAACGTATGGCTATTTCACTTGCAGGGCTTTGGGGGTTGCCGTATCTCCTTGAGGTGTGTGTGTATATATATATATATATATAAAAGGTGGCAGTGGCAGGTAAAGGCAAACGCTCTAATATCTGTGGTCTGGAAAAGGAAGCTATGGCAGTCCTATCAGTGTGTTGTGTCTGCTCTTCAGGGAAGGTTTGAGATAGAAATTTATCCTCGTTGGCAGAACATAGGAGATTTAGCTAACTTCTACCTAATCTGCCCATTTGCTCTTTTTGCTATACCATTTGGTTAGCCATATTGATAATGTCTCTTTTAGGAATGAGGCTTGGGTATCCATCCGTCAACCAGACCGCCAATCAATCTTTTTTTTTTTTTTTGCGGTACGTGGGCCTCTCACTGTTGTGGCCTCTCCCGTCGTGGAGCACAGGCTCCAGACGTGCAGGCTCAGCGGCCAGGGCTCACGGGCCCAGCCGCTCCACGGCATGTGGGATCTTCCCAGACCGGGGCACGAACCCGCGTCCCCTGCATTGGCAGGCGGACTCTCAACCGCTGCGCCACCAGGGAAGCCCCCGCCAATCAATCTTGATGATGTGTGCCTTCAGTCTCAAGAGGTAACTTCAGGGTCTATGGACACGCTTGCTCCACTGTGTGGCAATTGTTTCATTTTTTTTTTCTGTGTCCTTCTTCCATGTTGGATTATGAGCAACTCACTGGCAGGAACCATATCTTTAATCTCAGTATTGCTGAGTTTGGCACAGGATCTGGACCATACAGTGTGCTTCACAGATGATTTTTTTTTTTTTTTTTTTTGCAGTACGCTGGCCTCTCACTGTTGTGGCCTCTCCCTTTGCAGAGCACAGGCTCCGGATGCGCAGGCCCAGCGGCCATGGCTCACGGACCCAGCCGCTCCACGTCATGCGGGATCTTCCCGGACCGGGGCACGAACCCGTGTCCCCTGCATCGGCAGGCAGACTCTCAACAACTGCGCCACCAGGGAAGCCCCCACAGATGATTTTTTGAAAGAAAGAAAGAATGAGTTATAAACAAAATTATTTGTAAATGCAAGTCCTACCAAGAGTAGATGACTTTTATGGCCACAGAATGACTTACTTTTTATCTGACTGCCTGAAAAAACTCTAATTAGGGATATTAGGATATCTTAGCCCATTTTTAAACCTAACACATCCCAAAATACACTTTAAGGGGAATCAGCCCATCTTTCCATGTGCTTTTTGTGGCATAGTTTGTGCCTAGAAAGCCTTTTTTAATGGGAAAGATGATGCTTCCTAAAGCAGTTCTCCTACTAAATGTGAAGGCGAGAAGTGGAAATATTATTCTCAGAGTTAAAAAAAGAAAGATTTTTCATAAATTCACTAAGTAGTGTGTTTGAACTAACTTTAAAAGCTGACAAAGAAACAAGATAAAATATATTTATATCTCTGCTAACCATCTCTCAACATGTCAGCTCCTCTGCAGCCTCCTTGAGATCCATGAGAGACAGCATGTAAGCTGTTCTTTAGATGGCCATCTGAAAACTCATCAGATAGCAAGGTGGGAAGGACAAAATCACCTCCAAAATTTTCAAATTGCATTGATCTGTGGCATAAGCCCTCTCCACAGGAAGAGAAATAATGGATTTGAGACTCACAGGAGGATTGGTTTAAAGTGCTTTGTGTTTTGTTTTGTTTTTTAAATTTATGTATGGAATTGCCCGGGAGTAGCAAATAGACTTTATTTGCTGTATTTCGAGGAAGATAAAATTATCAGGACTGTCTATGTGTTTCAAAGCCAGGGAAAACACAAACAGCTTTGAAGCCTCTCCTCCTGGACTTTTTTGTCCTAATCTTCTAAGAGATGGTTTTGATAATGTTTATTCTTTTCTTCTTTCTAAAACAGTTGAAAGTACCATTTTTCTCAGTTAAAATAGCAATCTGAAAATAAATAAATAAATAAAATAGCAATCTGATTTTTAATTACGTCAGGTGAAGTACCCATTGAACACCACAGGTTATTTAAATGATTTCAAAAGGACAAGCAAAAATTTCTGAACAGCATGGCCACCCTTCTCGCCAAATATCCCTTCTCCTCCTCTCCCTAACCCTGGGCGCTCCCACCAGCAACACACCCTGCTCTTTGTGGGTGGGTTTCTCATTTGGACTCATATGCACCATCTGGACAAGTTTTTCTGCTGTGTTTCCCCAATAACCAAAGAGAAAAGCCATTTCCATCTGCTTGGAGATAATTTGTAGACTTCTTAAGATTGGTGGTCAGGGGCTTCCCTGGTGGCGCAGTGGTTGAGAGTCCGCCTGCCGATGCGGGGGACACGGGTTCGTGCCCCGATCCGGGAAGATCCCACATACCGCGGAGCGACTGGCCCGCGAGCCATGGCCGCTGAGCCTGCGCGTCGGGAGCCTGTGCTCCGCAATGGGAGAGGCCGCAGCAGTGAGAGGCCCGCGTACCGCAAAAAAAAGAATGATGAGATCAAGCAGCCATAATAGCGTGAATAGATGCAGCTTCTCCTGCCCACCTGGACCCCACAGGGGTGGCCCCCACCTCACAGTTGGTGATCTCCATACCCTGCACGAAGGGAGGGATTTGGTAATTCAGAGGAGTAGACTTGCTATCTTTTAGAGCATTTTGGGGGGAGTCAAAAGAGGCCCGTACCTCACAAATGTGGCCTGGACCTTACGGAGGCATCATGTCAGAACTTTACCGTAAAAATACTTGCTTTCTTCACTACTGTTATTAGCTCCACCTTTCTATACCTTGCTGCACCATCAGGCGTGCTGACCAAGGCCTAGTGTTGCCAGCATACCCCACGCCCTACTCCCAAGCTTCCCATGGCTCTCCAAATGTGTCCTTCGCCTTCTCACGTCTCTTATTTTCCTTCCGCTGTTTGCTCTGCCCGCAAACCCCTCACCATTCTTTGCCATCTGGCAAATTCCTATCATCCCTGATGGCCCAAGAAAACACCCTCTCCTCTGTGATGCTTTCTCCTACCTCCCTGAGGTAACCCTGAGGAACAGACGTACCATTCTGTGATGACTCAGACATACCTCCCTATGTCATCGGTCCCTTGTGCTATAATTGTTCACAAACACGTCTGCTCCCTGCCTGTGGCCTACCCTCTGGGGAGGGATTTGGTTTTATTTGGCTGGTTATTCCCATCGCCTAGTCCCTCAGATGTCTTCTGTATGAATGAATAGATGGATGAATGAGTACAGGAGTTCAATCAGTGACGTTGAGCAGGTGAGCACGGTTCTGCATTTGGCCGGTGTCCCGTTCCTGTAAGTAAAGCGTGCGTATGTCTACAGAACCAGCAAAGCAGAGGCACCAAACCTCACACCGGTCAGAATGGCCATCAATTCAAAAGTCTACAAATAATAAATACCGGAGAGGGTGTGGAGAAAAGGGAACCCTCTTACGCTGTCGGTGGGAATGTAAATGGGTGCAGCCACTATGGAGAACAGTATGGAGGTCCCTTAACAAACTAAAAATAGAGTTGCCATATGATCCAAGAATCCCACTCCCGGGCATATGCTCAGACAAAACTATAATTCAAAAAGATACATGTACCCCCTTGTTCATAGCAGCACTAGTTACAATAGCCAAGACGTGGAAACAACTTAAATGTCCATCGACAGAGGAATGGATAAAGAAGATGTGGTACATACACAAAGGAATATTACTCAGCCATAAAAAAGAATGAAATAACGCCATTTGCAGCAACATGGGTGGACCTAGAGATTATCATACTAAGTGAAGTAGGTCAGACAGTGAAAGACAAATATCATATGATATCGCTTATATGTGGAATCTAAAATATGACACACATGAACTTATCTATGAAACAGAAACAGACTCACAGACATAGAGAACAGACTTGTGGTTGCCGAGGGTGGGGTGGGGGAGGGAAGGACTGATGCAAACTAGTATATATAGAATGGTTAAACAATCCTACTGCATAGCAGAGAGAACTATATTCAATATCGTGATAAACCATAATGGAAAAGAATATGAAAAAGAATGTACGTATGTATATAACTGAGTCACTTTGCTGTATACCAGAAACTAACACAACATTGTAAATTGACTATACTTCAATCGAATTTTTAAAAAAAGAAGCAGAGACACCAAAATGTAAGTGGGAAAATGCAAACCCAAGCCCTGCATCAGATACCACTGAGCTCCCTCCTGGTGGGGCTGGATGGATATTAGGTGCCCTTTCACCCTGAGGTGTCTCCAAGCCTCTATTCCACCAGACTGAGGCCTTTCCCAATCCCCACTATACAGTCCCATCTGATGATTTGATTTTTTTTTTTTTTCAGTTTTGTTTCCTCCTGTGTTTTTCCCCCCAGTGAAGCTCTCTCTGCAGGAGAGTCTCTCCTAACTTCCCGGTTTGATTCCGTCACTATGAATATACATGCACATCAAAAGGTTTAATCAGATCTGATGATTTGATTTCCACCTCCATTTTCAGGAGTGGGGGCCTGGCCCTCATCCACATCGACTTACTGGTTGCGGCCTCGCCTTTGCCAACTCCTCGCCAATCCCCCTCTTCTGTGGGCTTCTTGGGGTACTCTGCATCCCCAGCTCTAAACCCCCCGGGCCTGATGGGCCTTAGATAGCCTGACGCGAGGAGCACCATGGAATCCCATGGCCGACGGGACCTTTTGGACTTGAATGGGATCCTCTCTCACATCTACATTCACCTGCCCCTTTATGCACCTGAAGTGTCTACTGGTTCTCCCTCCCCTCAGCCCACTGGGCAGCCCACTCCCACAGCCAGAGGTGAAGGGCGGTGGGGTGGGGGGAAGGATAGCAGTCAGACACTGGGGCGGACCGATCAGGGCTTGGACTTTGGCCCTGGCACTGGGAGGGGAGTAACCTTGGGGAAGTCGCTTCATCTCAGTTTCCTCACCTGTCGAAGGGAAAACCACCACCTCATAGGAAAGGCAGAACTAAGTGACCTAACTCAACAGATGCACAAAACAATATCAACTCCTCTCCCTTCTGTTTTGGGGCCCAACCTGTTCCTAGATTTCTCCCTTTCCTTTCCCTACTGACCCTTGAAGACCAGGGTTCAGAGTGACTCACGGTCCAAGCCTTAGGCAGGAGAGGCGCTCTCCCGAGGGCACAGTTCCCCGCAACCTGGGGAGGACAGGGCACATTAATCAAAGGGACCCGGCAGCAGACATGAGGGGCAGACTAGGGTGCAGAGGGCACAGCACATTTTGATCAAACTGAAAAGACCACCATCATCAGGAAGGGTCATAATGGATTATTCCTCCTGACATGCGCAAGGAAAAGGGACAAAGTGATAAGGGCACAGTGATGTGCAGGAAACCTGGAATTTCGCTTTCAGACTTGATCCTCTATTCAGACTGCGTGGGAGGGCACACTTCTGCCGAATGGAGCACCCAGCGCGCCCAGCATTCAGCCTTTGCAGAGAAACAGGTAAGATTCACTTTCTGGTCAGTTCAGCCAGTGCGTGGCAGGATCCTTCAGGAAGAGAGGTGCTCGGTGAGCGTGAAGTATCCATTGTGTCTTTACAATTGCCCACCTTTTCTGCCTGCTTCAATTCCTGACTCCACCTCTCGCCTTTTGCCACAGCAGTAAATAGAATGACACGGAGAGCTTCAGCGGCACTGTCCTCAATTTCCAGTTTAACTCAGATAGTCTTCTCCTGTGCAAAGAAAAAAAAAATTCCCCAGGTGTACCCTTCAAGACAAAAAGTACTGAGTTACTTGTTTGTTTATTTCCCCCCACATCACATGTGGAGGGAGGGGAGGATGATGTTTAACATGAGCTCCTCAGTCCCCATGGTCCCTGTGGTAGGGGAGACAAGGATGGAGATAAATCCCACCAGGACGAGTGTTAAGCCCTGCCACAAAGGGTCGGCGAGGTGCTGCAGAAACATGAGAAATGAATGATTGACAGTCACTAGAGAGTGCACGCTTGAACTGAGTCTGAAAGATGAATCAGCGTTAGCCCAGGTTGACAGATGGGTCAGAAAACATTCTAAATGGAGAGACCAATGTATGCAAAGTTTCAGATGCATGGATTGGCCTGGCTTGTTGGAGAATTTGGTTTGGCTACAATACAGGATATTTGGGGAGATAGCGAGAGCTGGAGCTACCACACATGCCAGACCATGCCAAGGATGCATGAGACCACCGTGGTCCCTGCCCGCTCTGGGCATGCCCACTGTGAAAAATACACAAGGAGAGAAGTAGTCAGTGCCATGCCATGAAGTGCCTTCAAATGCTGTGTGAAGGAATCTCCTCTTTCACAGTAGGAAATTAGATGGAAAGATTTTAGACAAATGAATGTCGTGCTCAGTTTGACACTATAGAAAGTTGGTGGAAGATGGAATGGAGAAGGATAACCCTAGGGACAGGGGACCAAGTAGGTTACTGTGATAATCCAGAGAGGATATGACAATGGTCTAAACTAGGCAAGAGAGGTTTGCCTGATTTGCAGATGACCTGGCTGGACAACCACACCCTGACTCCATAGTGAAGATTTCTCTCTCTCTCTCTTTTTTATTGTGGTAAAATACACATAACATAAAATTTACCATTCTAACTATTTTAAAGTGTACAATTCAATAGCATTTAGTACGTTCACAGAGTTGTAAAACTATCACCACAATCTAGTTCCAGATCATTTTTGTTACCTTAAAAAGAAACCCCATACTTAGTAAGCGGTCACTTCCCATCCCCTGGCAACCACTAACCCTTTTTCTGTCTCTATGGATTTTCCAATTCTGGATATTTCATATAAATGGAATATGTAGCCTTTTGTGTCTGTTCTTTTTCACTTCGCGCAGTGTTTCCAAACTTCATCCATGTTGTAATGTGTATCGGTGCTTTGTTCATTTTTTATGGCTGAATAATATTCCATTGTATGGATGTGCCATGTTTTGTTATCCATTCATCTCTTGATGGACTTTTAGGTTGTTTCTATCTTTTGGCTACCGTGAACAGTGCTGCTCTGAACATTCATGTACAAGTATTTTTTACCTCCTGTTTTCAATTCTTTTGGGTACATACAAGGGAGTGGAACTGCTGAGACTCCTTTTTAACTTAAACTTGGTAGTTCCCAAGAAAATCCATTTTTTGAAACACTTCCAGAAAAGTTTTCTTTCCCTGCTTAAGGATTATGAATGCAAGTGGTATTGTTCCTTTCAGTTGTGATCCTAGTGGGATCAATTTTAATCCGAAACATTTGCTTAGGACCTGCCTCCTTCTCAGCAAGAAGTGATTTCCAGGTGGGGTCTGGGTTTTCTGAAGTGGCCATGGATGCAGATTGGCTTGGACTCCTTGACCTAGAGACCTATGGTCAAATCTCCTGACTAAAACAGAGTGCATATTGTCAGTCCTGATTTCCTGTCTAGATAATTCAAGGAAGGCCTGAGGGGACCAGTGTCGATAATGAGAGACTCTCAGCTTCTGAACTCAGCACGTGTTTCAAGATATTGGATGACTATCATTCCATGGACATTTGGAGGACAAACGTAACACTATTTCCTCCATTAGCCTTGGTATGGTTTTCTAGAATGGCCAAATTAAATTTGGAAATACCTTAGCCCTCTTGGTTTTCTATGTGAGTTTGGGGAGTGTTAAATGCTGCCTGAATGTTTCTATTTGTACTGGTATGGCCTAGTGGACCTGACAGACAGAACTGAGTTTAAATCATGCTATTTCCCAGCTATCTGACCTCTGAGCCTAACATCCCTCATCTGTAAAAGAAAAGTAGTAATATCATCTATATCAGGATGTTTTGGTTTTGGCTGAGGCCCCAAAGTGCCGAGGGAAAAAAAACATGCGGCAAGTATCTCTCTCCTTCCAAAATGAAGGTGCTAGTATACATTTGTAGGACTTATAAGGAGGCATCCTGAAACTGATTTTGTGACCCCTACACCTACCTGCCTCAAAGTTATACAGAAGCTGAAGTTGTAAAGGCCAGAAGTTGAAATTAGATTTCTTTGGATAGAGTTGTCAGTGGGTAGGAGTTGTATTCTTCCCCTGAAAGAGACCTAAGGAATGTTTCCCTCTCGCTACAAGTTTGGTGAGATGGTTCTAAGGAAACTCTGACTCCTATAAATTGGGAATAAGGCAAGAATGTGTACCCTCACCAATCCGATCAAATATTTTACTGGAGGTCTTGGCTAGTGCGATAAGGCAAGGAAAAGAAATAAAAGTCACATGGATTATAAAAGAAGAAATAAAACTCTATTCAAAGATGACATAATTGTGTACATAGAAAATCTCAAAGAATCTGCAACATAAGCTACTAGAGCTAAGCAAGTGTAATAAGATTGCAAGATAAAAGGTCAAAAGCCAAAAATCAATTTTATTTCTATATGCAGCAATTAACAGTGGGAAATTTAAGAATTTTTAAAAAGTACTATTCACAATAGCATCCAAAAACTCAAAATATTTAGGTGTAAATCTAATAAAATCTGTACAAGATCTGCATGCTAAAATGTACAAAACATTAATGAAATCAAAAAGAAGACCTAAATAAATGGATGGTTCATGGATTAAAAGGCTCAGTATTGTTAAGATGACAGTTCTTCTCAAACTGATCTATTGATTCAATGCAATCCCAATCAAAACCCAGGAGGATTTTTTTTTTTTGTACAAATTGACAAGTTGATTCTAAAACTTATATGGAAAGGCAGCACATCTAGAACAGTCAAAAGAATTTTGAAAAAGAAGAACAAAATTGGAGGACTCACAGTAACTGATTTCAAGGCTTACTATAAAGCCAAGGTAAACAAGATAGTGTAGTATTGTCTAAAGGATATACACAGATCAATGAAACCAAATAGAGAATCCAGAAATAGACCTATACATACATGGTCAACTGATTTCCATCAAAGGTGTAGACAAATCAATGGAGAAGATAGTTTTACAATAAATGGTGCCGAAACTATTAGACATCCGTATGCAAAAGTGAACCCTGATGTATACCTTGCACCATATATAAAAATTAAACCCACATGGGTAATAGACTTAAATGTGAAGCCCTGAAAAACTTCTATAGGAAAATGTAGGAGAAAAATATTGTGATCTTATGTTAGGCAAAGTCTGTAGTTACAAAATTATAATAAAAGCGTGATCCCTAAAAGAAAAAATTGAGGTATTAGATTTCATCAAAACTGAAAACGTCTGCTCTTTGAAAGACACTGTTAAGAGAATAAAGTACTAGGGATGTAATCTACAGCATGATGACTATAGTTAACACTGCTGTATGATATATACGAAAATTGTTGAGACAGTAAATCCAAAAATTCTCATCACAAGAAAAGAAAGTTTTTTCTTTTTCCTTCCTCATCCTTCTTCTCCTTCTCCTTCTTCTCCTCCTTCTCCTTCTCCTTCTCCTTCTCCTTCTCCTTCTCCTTCTCCTTCTCCTTCTCCTTCTCCTTCTCCTTCTTCTTCTTCTTCTTCTTCTTCTTCTTCTTCTTCTTCTACTTCTTCTTTCTCTTTTGACTGTATCTTTATGAGATTATGGCTGCTAACTAAATTTATAGGGGCAATCATTTCACAATACATGTGAGTGGAACCACGATGCTGTACACCTTAAACTTATAGTGTGATGTCAATTATATCTCAAGAAAACTAGAAAAAATCAACACAAACACACACACAAATAAAAACATCAAATTGTTATTGAGTCTCAAATTCTTAACTGATTTACAAATTGGAAGATTTTAAGTGGTCATCTCATAGTATCTAAACAAATGAGCTGGTAGAGGAAAATATTTTCCAGACCTTTTACTTTTTCTTTACTAGATGAGATTTAAATCTTACTAAAAATAAATCATCTACAATATCTTAAAAAAGAGAGAATGAAAGACAAGCCACACAACTGAAAAAGATATTTGCAAAATACACATCTGATCCAAAATATATAAAGAACTCTCAAAATTCCATAATAAGAAAACAAACAACCCAATCAAAAAAAGGCAAAGATTTCAACTGACACAGCATCAAAGATGATATATGGATGGCAAATAAGCACATGAAAAGATGCTCAGCATCATTAGTTATTAAGAAAATGCAAACTGAAACTGTAAGATACCACTACACAACTATTAGACCGGCTAATTTTTAAAAATTGACAATACCAAGTGCTGATAAATATATGGGGCACTGGATCTTTCACACAGTGCCAGTGGGAATGCAAAATGGTACAGGTGCTGTGGAAAACAATTTCTTACAATATGACCAGGCAATCCCACAATCCCACTCTTAGGTACTTAAGTGAAATGAAAACTTATGTTCACACAAAAACCTATCCACGAATGTTTACACTGGCTTTATTCGTAATTGCCAAAACCTGGAAACAATTCAAAAGCCCTTCAGTTAGTGAATAGGTAAACAAACTGTGGTACATCCATAGAACAGAATCCCACTCAGCAATAAAAAGGAACAAATTACTAATCCTCAGGACAACATGGATGAATCTCAAAAACATTATGTTAAGTGAAAGAAGCCAAACTCAAAGGCTATGTGTTGAATGAATCCATTTATATGACATTCTGGAAAAGACTAAATTTTAGGGACAGAAAACAGATCAGTGGTTGTCAGGAGCTGGGGGAGAGGGAAGGAGCTGATTTCAGAGACAGAGAGGGAATTTGGAGGTGATGAACTGTTCCATATCTTGACTGTGATGCTGGCTATATTATCGTATGCATTTGTAGAAATTCATAGAACTTGACACTCAAAAGGTGAACGTTGCTATATATATATTTCAATTTTTAAAAAATATGATTGAGGGCTTCCCTGGTGGCGCAGTGGTTGAGAATCTGCCTGCCAATGCAGGGGACACGGGTTCGAGCCCTGGTCTGGGAAGATCCCACATGCCACGGAGCGACTGGGCCCGTGAGCCACAACTACTGAGCCTGTGTGTCTGGAGCCTGTGCTCCGCAACAAGAGAGGCCACGACAGTGAGAGGCCCGTGCACGGCGATGAAGAGTGGCCCCCGCTCGCCGCAACTAGAGAAAGCCCTCGCATAGAAACGAAGACCCTACACAGCCAAAAATATAAATAAATAAATGAATTAATTAAAAAATATATATATATATGATTGAATTTTTTTAAAGTGGGCATTGGGGGATTGAAGATGAAAAGGGCAGACGTTTGAATTTCTTTGGAGACAGTTGTGGTGTGATGTGTCTCACTTTCCTCTTGGGGAAAAAGTAGGGGGTGCTTCCCCCTCACCTGAAGTCCAGTAAGAGAAGCTCCGAACAGACCACCCACTAAGAGTTCACTATGTGCCCTTTGTGGTTGGGAGGCCACAGGGACTGGAACCTTGACTCAGGCTTGAAAGCAAAGTCACAGGGTTGGCTGAGGCCGCCTGGGCGGCAGAGAAATCACTATGTTGGAGGAATCAGTGTAGTACTACGAAAGCTGAAAGCATGCAGTACCAGATCCCTCCAGGAAGCGTGGGGTGGTTTTAAAAGCACACTGTCCACCAAACTCCCTGCAAGGAGACCTGAGCAGAAGCAGGTAGAGGGAAAACTGTCAGGTGCCCAGCTGAGGGGGGCAGGGCATAAGCAGTTAGCCTAAGAGAGCTACTACCTGGACAAAGGATTCCATTGTAGGGATCCGGGGATGGGGGACCTAGAGGACCCCATGGCAGCCCATGAGGGACGTGCCAGCTCTAGGCATCCACCCCAGTGGCACCACGGTCAGATCCGACCTTTCATTCCTCTTCCATGACCCTGGTGGAGCCAAAGGGAACCTGGTGAGGGGGGTAGAGGTAATGGGAAGGACTCACAAGGGAGAAGCAGCCAGCAAAGCTGCTACAGATTTCTGGAAGCTCCAGATCAGAGAATCCATTTCTAGAACTCAATAAGAGGGAGATGAAATATAATGAAAGTCATTCTTTTTTTTTTTTTTTAGTTAAACATGAATTATTCACCAAAGACCTAAATTTTGTTTTGTTACAGCTTCACATTTATCAAGGAGAAAAAAACATTTTTTTTTCCTTTTTTGTCTCCATCTCTGGGGGGTAAGTATGACCTCAGCTTGCTCAGTGCTACAGACGTTCAGTGTAATGGTCACCTCTAATCGTGGAAGAGGTGAACTGACCACGGGTCAGGGTGCTAAACAGTGTGGTTATTTACATACTTCTTGTAACCATTGTGAATGACAATGCCCATACGCCTCTGCTGCCTGAAAGTGGCGAATCGTTCTCGCCAACGGAGAGAAAAACATACGACTTTTTGTGATGATCTTAAGGTTCAGCTCTTACACTCTTTTAAAAGGATGTCAGTGGTCTACTCAATGTACTTGCTGAAGTCTGACCTCAACATGTAAAGTGAGAGGGTAAAGTTCTTTCTGAACCTGGGTGGGAAGGGAATGAAGGTGAGGTGGTCATGGGGCCAAAGAGTTAAATCCAAGGATGGATTTGAGCCCATGCCTTGGTTGAGCTGCTGTGTAAGCGACTCCATTTTCATCAAGGGCTGTGTTTGTCTCTCATGACGAGGGGCTTCTAAAGGCTCAGTCACTCTTGGAGGTGACTGGGGTAACGTGAGCTGAGTTGAAGAAGGTGACTCCAGTCCTCAGGGAGCGAGAGCCCTCAAGTGTCTGAGCTCACCCTACTGGGAGACTGCAACAGTGTTTATCAACCCAAGCGGTGATGTCAGATTTAATTTTGCTGCCAAGGGCTTTGTAAACCTGTGATAAAGTGTATCCCAGAACCTAAATTACTCTTGTCGTTGTCATTGTCATCCCTGAGATCCGGTCTTTTCGTGATCATCTTCCGTGATACTGAGTACAGCTGTACCCCACTCCCCGTCCCCCCAGTGAAGGATGACTGTCTTGGTCTGTGTCGACATGAAGGTAATCTATGATTCTCTCTCTTAGTGTTAATTTACCTCCCCTGAGATCTGGCTTCAGACCTAGGATGGGGAAGGGAAGAAAGTACAAAACATCTCACCTCTGTGTATCCTGAGTGTGTCTAAGTGCATATAAAAAATATTCATATTAATTTTAGTCCTCATTACTCAGCTGGTACAATAAGTATTGGGTTATTTTTCTGTGTCCCTGGATCAGCTAGGACTCCTTTTTGCAAGTGTTAGAAAACCCAACTTGAGGCTCATGTAACTGAAAAGACCAGACATTGAGGAAAGCTTTAGGCATCGCTGGATCCAAGGGTTTAAATCAAGGCTTTGAGACTCAGTCTTTAATTTCTCTTTCTTTTGCCTCATGCCTAAACCAATCACTCCATCCACGTATTTAGAATATAAGGAATGACCCAGTCTGGGTCATTTCCTCAGTCTTTGAACCCAGGACTAGGTAGTCAGCTCCAACTGAACCACAAGACCAAATGTGAGAAGGGGTAGGGCACCCCAAAGAAAATTGAGGGTGCTGTCATCTGAAGGAAAGAGATTGGATGTTTGGCAGAAAAGCTACAGTTGTTAACAGCAAATCTTGGCTTTGGCTTTTCTGAACTCTGAAAGTTTGGGCAAGTTAGTAAATGTTGCTGTGCTCATTTTTTAAATTGGGAAAATACAAGTCCGTACTAAAGGACGTCAAACAATTAAATGAAGTAATGTATGTTAGAATGCTTAGTGCAAAGTAGACACTCAATTAAATGTCATTTGCTACAATAATGATAATAATCACATCAGTTTTTATTATTAAAACTCCCTGATAGATAATAAATTAATATCTGTATTTTCGGTATCCAGTATAATGCCCAACAAATAGTAAACATGCAACAAATTCCTGTGGAATAAGTGAATGAATGAATGAATGAATAAGGACACACAAACCTTGAAATCATCACATTATCTCTGTTTATAAAGAAAATATACATCGGTTAGGTTAATTTTATTTTAGGTTTATTAGTTTACTAATTGAGGTTAATTTTATTTTATTATTTTGAAATGTGTCATACATATAGGTGAGTGAATAAAACATGTAAGTACATGCTAAGGAATAATAATGTGGTAAGATGCAAGTGACTAGCAACCAGGTCAAGAATGAATATTGGTGCCCTTCCCCAACTGCAATTCCCTCTCTCCCAACAGAGGTAGCCATTATCCCAATGTTCTGTGACAATCATTCTGTTGTTTCACTTTACAGTGTTACCAGTTATGTATCCATCCCAAAATCATATAGCTTAGTTTTATCTTTTTTTAAACTTTATCAACATCATATCATACTGTATGTATCCATTTCCCTTTGGCATCTTTTGCTTCAACACTGTATTTTGATACTCTCCTATGTCAATGGGTGAAACTGCAGTTCATTCCCTTTCAATGCTATACAGCCTTCCATTGCATGTAGTATTCCAATGCTATCTAGTAATCCGTAGTATTCCATATATATATATCTGTAAAGTACAAGTATTTTGTTCATTTGGAGGGGACCATTTGTTTTCTTATAAATTTATAACATTTATTTATATATCCTGGATATTTGTCATCCATCAGTTGTATGTGTGAAAAGAAAACATATTCTCCCAACTCTGGCTTGCTTTTATACCCCCATAGTGGTGTCTTTTGATTTATAGACGTTCTTATAATAAAGACTAATTTATCAGTCTTTTCCTTTATACTTTGTTTTGTTGTGGGTCCTACTTAAGAAATCCTTCCTGCCTCTCAAGATATTTATACCTTTTCTTGTTATCTTCTAACAACTTTATAATTTTGCCTTTCACATTTAGTTGTTAATTCATCTGGACTTGATTTTTGTATATGGTGTGAGATAGGGGCAAGGTTTTATGAATTACAGATAACCAATCATGCCAGCATCACTTATTGAAAACTTCAGTATTTTCTTGCTGTTCTAAGGTGACATCTCTATTATACATCGTGCTCACAATTGTGTGGGTCTTTTTTGAAAAGGGGTTTCTCTGTTTTTTCTAGTCTTTTTTTGAACTTTGTGTCAATACTATGATCTCTTCACTAAAATAGCTGAGTCTTTTTAAAAAATATTTATTTATTTGTTTGGTTGTGCCAAGTCTTAGTTGTAGCAGGCAGGCTCCTTAGTTGCGACACGTGGGCTCCTTTAGTTGTGGTAGGTGGGCTCCTTAGTTGCAGCTCGAGGGCTCCTTAGTTGTGGCATGCATGTGGGATCTAGTTCCTTGGCCAGCGAACAAATCTGGGCCCCTTGCATTGGGAGCGCAGAGTCTTAACCACTGCACCATCAGGGAAGTCCCAAAATAGCTTTAGTCTTGATATCTGATATCTGGTCAGGAAGGTCACTCGAATTTATTTTCTTTCTAGAGTGTCTTGGTTATTCTACATCATTTACATGTTCATATAAACTTATTTTGCTTTTTATTTTTAAAAGTATGTTTTATTGAAGTTTACATACACAGAAAAGTACACACATCATAAGTGCAGAGCTCAATGAATGATCACAAAGTGAACAAATCTATGAAACTACTAACCTGGTCGAGAAATAGTAGATTGAAACACATGAAGCTGGTGTTACTGTAAGTTAAAAAAAAAAAAGTTTAATATATGCCACGAAGGATTAACCATATAGGATTGATCTCTCACCATAAACAACTAGAAAAACAGACAAAATATATTAAACCACCATTTTCAGACATTGGACAACAGGTAGTATAGGACTATGATGCCTGAGAAAGAACAAACAAATGAGGCAAGCCCCTTGGTTGCCCCAGCTTACTGGCTGCAGACAGTTTCCAGCTGAAGCTCAAGCCTGGAAAATCCAAGGAGAGCCCAGGATTTTCACTGAATGGAGGGGATAGATATTGGAGTTCAGGGAAACCAAGGCACGTAGAATTTGCAAATCAGAGTACTGGGAGGAGGCAGAGAGAGAGAACGAGAGTGAGAGAGAGAGCTATCCAGGAGTTTACAGAGAGGTCTTCACGATTCTTTGGGCAAAAACTGATCAGTGCATGTAGGGATTGGCATTTCACAAGGTTGGAGGAAGAACCTCTGGAAAGCAATAGGCCAAAAAATTCCGGTAGTTCATACAGGGCTGAGAACAGTTTGTGTTTCTGCCACCTGGAGTGGTGATGCCTGTAATGTAATGTGAAAGTTAATTTTATGTGTCAAATTGGATGGTAATTTTGGATGAGGTTAGTATTTAAGTTGGTAAACTCTGAGTAATGCAGATTGCCCTCTATAATGTCAGTGGGCCTCATCCAATCTGTTAAAGGTCTGAATAGAATTAAAAGACTGGCATCCTTGAGCAAGAGAGAATTCTCCAGCAGACTGCCTTTGAACATCATCTGTACTATCAGCTCTCTTGGGTCTCCAGGATGCTGGCCTTTGGACTGGAACTGCATCATTGTCTCTCCTGAGTCTCCAGCCTGCCAACACATACTGAATATTTTGGACTTCTTTTCTGGAACTATGCAAGCCAAAAGTCAATGGAACAGCATCCCTAAATTACTGATAGAAATAAAAACCCCTGCCAACCTAAAGTTCTATTGCCAGCAGAAATATCGTTCTAAAGAGTAAAGACTTAAATAAATGAAGAATAAATAGAAACTTTATCAAAGATACCAAAGCTAAAAGAAATCATCACAAGTAAACCTTTGCTACAAGAACTATATTAATAGTTCTTTGGGAAAAAAAAAAAGATACTATGTGAAAATTACAATCTATACAAAGAAATACAAAGAATGCCAGAACTGATAAATATATAGGAAAGTATAACAGAATTTTCCCTTCATTTTTTAATCCCTTGAAAAAATAATTGCTTAAAGCAAAAATAAATGTATTGTGGGATTTATAATATATGTAGAAGTAAATGATATGGCAAAAATAGCACAGGATGGGAAGAGGGATATGGAAATATACTGTTGTAAGGCTCTTACATTAAATGTGAGTAGCATTAATCTTATTTGGAGACAGAGTACTTTAAGTTAAAGGTGCATATTAAAAATTCCAGATCAATCACTAAATAAATAAATACATAGATAAATAAATAAATATATCACTAAAATGTTGCTAAGATGACAATAGTGTAAATTTAAATTGAATCATTAAAAAATACTCAAGCAATTCAAAAGAAGGCAGGAGAAGAGAATCAAAAGAACCAAAAAAAGGAGCAAATAGAAGACAAATAGCAAGATAGTAGATTTAAACCCAACCACATTGATAATTACATTAAATATAAATGGAGAATACTCCAATTGAAAGGCAAAGATTTTCAGATTGGAAGAAAAATGGAAGACCCAAAATGCTGTCTACAAGAAACTCTCATATATAAAGATGTAAATATGTTTAGAGTAAATAGATAAAAGAAGAAATATCATGAAAAAGTTAATATCTGATCAAACAAACTTCAGGATATAAAATAACACCAGAAATTAATAGGGACATTTCATAATGATAAAGGACAACAAAATCAAGAGGACATAATAACCCTAAATGTTATGCAACTAATAAAATAGCTTTAAAATATGTTAATAAAAAACTGATGGAATTCAACAAAGAAACAGACAAATCTACAATTATAGTTGGAGAATTCAACATTTCTCTATCAGTAATTGAAGAACAAGTGGACATAAAATCAGTAATAATATAGAAGTCGATCAACTTGACTTAACTGACATTATAAAACTATCCAAAAACAGCAGAATATACATTTTTTTCAAGTATACATGGAACATCCACCAAAGGTAGAATGCATTGTGGGTGATAAAGCAAGTCTCAATAAATTTTAAAAAGATTGAAGTCATCCACTGTGTGCTTTATATTTTTTACTATAATAAAATTAATCTAGAAATCAATTACAGAAAGGTATCTAGAGGATCCCCAAACATTTTGTGATTAAACAACACCCTTCTAAATAATCCATGGTTCAAAAGAGGAAATCTGAATGGAAATTAGAAAATATTTTGAAGTAAATTAAAATGAAAATAGAACATATGAAATTTTGTGGGAAGCAGGTAAGAGGGAGGGAGGTATATAGCCCTAAATGTTTATATTAGAAAAGAAGAAAAGCCTCAAAGCAATTACCTAAGCTTTCACCTTAAAAAACTAGAAAAAAAAAAAAGAGCAAATTAATTACAATGTAAATAGAAGGAAGGAAATAATAAAGATAAGACTAGAAATTGCTAATATACAACATGAAAAATCAGTGAAACCAAAAGCTGATTCTTTGAGAAGATCAATAAAATTGGTAAACTAGCCAGACTAATGAAGAAAAAAGAGAAAGGAGACATAAATTATCAACATCAGGAATAAAAGAGTATCAGGAGTGGATCTTACAGACATGAAAGGATAATAAAGGAATATTATGCCAACTTTATGTGAATTAATTCAAGTAGTTAAATGAAATGGACAAATTCCTTAAAGGACAAGAACAGTCAAAGCACAATCAAGAAAAAAATAGATAACCTGGATAGCTTTAATTCAGTTAAAGAAATGTGTACGTAAAATCTATCCATAAAGGAAACATCAGGCCTGGATAACTTCAGTAATGAATTCTAACCAACACTTATGGAAGAGATAATACTGATTATATACAATTTCTTTCAGAAAATAGAAGATGAGAGAATCCTTTCTAACTCATTTTACGGTACAATTACCATGCTACCAATACCAGACAAAAACATTACAAAAAAACAAAACTACAGATCACTATTCCTCATGAACATATAAACAAAAAAAAAATTAAGAAAGATTTAGCAAACTGAAAGTAGAAGTATGTAAAAAGAATAATCATCATGTTCAAGTGGGATTTATCCTGAGAATATAAGATTCGTTTAACATTCAAAACTCAATGTAAGTCATTTTAACACAGTAAAAAAGAAGAGCCATATGATCATCTAAATAGAAACAATATTTCACAAAACCCAACCTTCTTTCATGATTAAAAAACAAAAAAGCTCTCAGCAAACTTGGAATAAAAAAGAACTCCCTTGACCTGATAAAAGGTGTCTTCAAAATAATCGACAGTTAACATTACGCCTGGGGACTTCCCTGGTGGCACAGTGGTTAAGAATCTGTCTGCCAATGCAGGGGACACGGGTTCAAGCCCCAGTCCGGGGAAGATCCTATGTGCCACGGTGTAACTAAGCCCATGTGCCACAACTACTGAGCCTGCGCTCTAGAGCCTGTGAGCCACAACTACTGAGCCCGTGTGCCACAACTACTGAAGCCCATGCACCTAGGGCCCATGCTCCACAACAAGAGAAGCCACCTCAATGAGAAGCCCGCGCACTGCAACAAAGAGTAGTCCCCACCCGCCACAACTAGAGAAAGCCCACGCACAGCAACGAAGATCCAACACAGCCATAAATAAATAAATTTATTAAAAAAAAACAAAAAACAAACAAAAAAATTACTCTCCCTGGTGAGATAGATGTTGAATGCCTTCTTCCTAAGATTGGAAACAAGGTAAGTGTGTCTGTTCTTACCAATTCTTTTCAACATTTTAATGGAGGCAAGAGAATAAGGAAAGAGAAAAATAAAAGCCATACAGATTGTAAAGGAAGAAATAAAACTTTCTGTTTTCACTGATAACATGATTATCTATGTAGAAAATCTTAGGTAATCTATGAAAAAGCCACCAGAACTGATATATGAGTTCAATTAAGGTCCAAGAATACAAGTTCAAAATACAAAAATCAATTGTATTTCTATATTTTTAGCAACAAAAAATTAAAAATTGAAACTTTAAAATCCTGATAGGATTTTGATTGGGATTAAGTTGATTCTATAGATCACTTTGAAGAGAACTGGCATCTTTACTAACTTGAGTCTTCCAAAACATGAACATGATATAACCCTCTTCATATATAGATCTTCTTTAATATTTATCAATAATGTTTTATAGTTTCTGTGTAGAACTCTTGCATATAAAATGAAGATTCATTCTTACATTTTATGTTTTCTAATGCTATTATAAATATTATCTTTTAAAATTTCATTTCAAATTGTTTACAGCTAGATTATAGAAATTCAATTGGCTTTTGCAATATTTACTTTGTATCTAGCAATTTTATAGAATTGATTTATTAACTGTAATTCTGTGTACATATTCCTTTAGCTTTTCTATGTACACAACCATGTTGTTTGCAAATATTGATAGTTTCTTCCTTTGCAATTCTTTTTTTTTTTTTTTTTTTTTTTTTGTGGTATGTGGGCCTCTCACTGTTGTGGCCTCTCCCATTGCAGAGCACAGGCTCTGGACACGCAGGCTCAGCGGCCATGGCTCACAGGCCCAGCCGCTCCATGGCATGTGGGATCTTCCCAGAATGGGGCATGAACCCATGTTCCCTGCATTGGCAGGCGGATTCTCAACCACTGCGTCACCAGGGAAGCCCCCTTTGTAATTCTTATACCATTAATTTCTTTTTCTTGCCTTGTTGCACTGGTTAGGACATCCACTACACTCTTTTTGGTGACAACCTTTATCATGTTAAGGAAGTTCCCTTCTATTCAAGTTTTCTAAGGGATTTTTTTAAAAACAATCAGGAATGGATGTTGAATATTATCAAGTGTTTTTTCTGATGCTCATATGTTTTTCTTATTTATTATGTTGCTTTGCTCAGGATGTATTATCCTTTTTATATATTGCTGATTAAGATTGCTAATGTTTTGTTTATGGTTTTTCAATCTACATTCATGAGAGATTTGCCTGAAAGTTTCCTTTCTTATGTTGCCAGTTTTGGGCATCAAGTTAATGCTAGATTCACAAAATTAGTTAAAGGAATGGGAGCTCTTTTTAAATTCTTTGAAATAGCTTGTATAAGATTATAATTATTTATTCTTTGAATATCTGGAACTTGCTAGTGATGCCATCAGGACCTGGAGTTTAATATGTAGAAAGTTTTAATTCATACATTCAATGTCTTTCATAGTTATATGACTCTTCAGGGTTTCTATTTCTTGAGTAAGTTAGATTTTCCTGAGAATGTGTCTGTCTCATATATGTTTTCAAATTTAATGGCTTAAAATTTTTCAACAACATCCTCTTATTATTTTGTTTCAAGGTCTGTAGTCTCTGCATTTATATCACTGTTTCATTCCTGATATTGTTTATGCCTTCTCTCTTTATTTCTCAGTCAGTGTTACCAGAGGTTTGTCACTTTTATTAGTCTTTTCAGAGGACAGACTTCTGGCTTTGTTAATCTTCTCTATTGTGTTTATTTTCTATTGCATTAATTATTTCCTTGACTATTGATTATTTCTTTTCTTACCCTTCTTGAGTCTATTTTGCAGATCTTTTTCTAACTTCATAAAATGAATGCTTAGCTCATTAATGTTCAGATTTTCTAGTTTTTTTCAAACAATATTTTAGATCATACATTTCTCTCAGCATTGTTTAGCTCTATCCCAAAATTTTTGTTACGTATTTTCATTATAGTTCAAGTCTTAATATTTTCCAATTTTCACTATGCTTTCTTCTTTGATTCCCTGGTTATTTGAATAGGTAATTCTGAATTTTTAGGTATATTGGGAAGGGTCTTCTATTAACTTTTTTTATTGTCAGAGAATGTAGTCTGCATGATTTCAATCCTTAAGAAATGTATTGAGATTTGCTTTATGACCCAGTACATAGTCAATTTTTGTAAATATTGCAAATAATGTGTTTTTGTAGTTTGGGGCATGGTGTTCTAAATACGTCTATGGTGTCATGAACATGTGAAATTCAGTTCTCCTGCTGCGGACAGCACAGTTGACTGGAGCCCTATTGCTACTACTCAGGATTCACTGACACATTTGTGCTGAGACCACTCTTCCCTGGGTTGTTCCCAGCCAATGACAGGGTATTAGTGCAGGTCCATTCCTGTGGGGTGCGAGACTCCTTTAAATGGGCAACTTTGGCTAAAGGCCACCCCATCAGTCTGCAAACCATTTGAAGAACCGCACTGTGAACTGAGACCCTTCCTACTCATTTCTCCTTCCTTCTCATTCCTTTCAGAACGGCACTGTGGTCAGAAGGCTCTCCCTGCCTCCTCCTGCTTCCTTCTCTTTATCCTTCGCAGGCAGTTCCCCCAATAAACCTCTGGCACATCTAGTCCCATCTTGGCATCTGTTTCCTGAACTCACATAATGTCCACTAGGTCAGTTGTATTAAACGTGCTGTTCAAATCTTCCATACCCTTATGGATGTATTTTTACTGTTTGTTCTAGCAGTTATTGGAAAAAGGGGGGGTAAGTGTCCATTATGATTGCTGATTTGTTTATTTCTCTTGGTAATTGTCAGTTTTTGCCTAATAAAGTTGGAAAGTTATCGAGTGTATAAATTTAACATTAACATGTCTTCCTGTTCAACTGACTTGCTTAACATGTCAGTGACCCTCTTTGTTTCTAGCAACACTTTTTGTCTTAAGTCTATTTTGCTTAATATCAAGATAGTTAAAACCCAGTACATGCACCGTTTTCACTTTCAATTTCTCTATAAAATATGATTGCATAAGATATGTTTCTTATATGTTTCTTATGAGTAGCACAAAATCAGATAAAAAAATACATTCTGACAAGCTTTGTATTTTAGGTGGAGCATTTAGTTCATTTATATTTGTCATAATTACTAATATTTTCAGGTTTATAGCTATAATGCTTTTTGTTTTTTTTTTTTTTTTTGCTGTACGCGGGCCTCTCACTGTCATGGCCTCTCCCGTTGCGGTGCACAGGCTCCGGACGCGCAGGCTCAGCGGCCATGGCTCACGGGCCCAGTCGCTCCGCAGCAGGTGGGATCTTCCCGGACCGGGGCACGAACCCGTGTCCCCTGCATCGGCAGGCGGACTCTCAACCACTGCGCCACCAGAGAAGCCCTGCTTTTTGTTTTATTTCTTTTTCCCACAAGTTCCATTTATCATTTTATCCTTTCTTGCCCTCTTTTAGATTGATTTATAGTTTTGTTCTTTTTTATTTTTTTCTTTCACCGGTTTCAGAACTCTGTTTGTATCCTGTAAGTGGTTTCTCTAGAAATAGCAGCAAATAACTTATCAAAGTTACTCAATAATTTTACTCTTCTGAAAAATGTAAAAATCTTACAATTTCCATTATATATCTTCCTGATTTAGATGCTATTATTGTTGTGCATTTTAGCCTATCAACTTTTCTTTTGAAACCCCAATACCTCTATTGTTGCTTTATACACTCAATATTTCACCTATTTTTCACTTTTTGTGTGGTTTTATTCCCTCTTGCTTCTCCTCACACCTTCCATCAGGACTAATTTTTCTTCTGCCAGAAGTGAAGTTTTGTTGGTACCAAATTTTCTCAGTTTTGTTTGTCTGAAATTGAAAAATGACAATCATTTTTCTCTTAGCACATTGAAGATCTCATACATTGTCTTTTTTTTTTTTTCCTGTACGTGGGCCTCTCACTGTTGTGGCCTCTCCCGTTGCGGAGCACAGGTTCTGGACGCGCAGGCTCAGCGGCCATGGCTCACGGGCCCAGCCGCTCCGCGGCATGTGGGATCTTCCTGGACCGGGGCACGAACCCATGTCCCCTGCATCGGCAGGCGGACTCCCAACCACTGCGCCACCAGGGAAGCCCCATACATTGTCTTTTGAATGCTATTGTTCCTGAGTTGTAAGTTATCTGTCACTTCTTCAAAAATAAAATAATCTGTCTTTTCTCTCTCACTGCTCTTAAGATATTCTCTTTGTCTTTGGGGTTCTGCAATTTCACTGTGGTGGACTATAAATATATGCCTTCTTTGAATCCCTTGGATTTCTTGATTCCATGGGTTGATGTATTTCATCAGTCCTGAAAAATTGCAGCCCTTATGTCTTCAGATATTGCCTCTGCCCCATCTTCTTTCTCTTTTCCTTTTGGAACTTTAATTAGATGTTTGTTAAAATTCTTTATTTATCCTCCATGTCTTTTTTTCCTCTTTCGTATTTTCACTTTGTCTCTCTATGCTGTATTATGGGAATGTTTTTTCAGGTCAGTCTTTCAGTATACTCATTCTTCTCACATATGATTATTCTAGTAAATCTGTCCCTGGAGTTCTCTTTTCCCCAGAAGTTCTTTTTCAAAATTGCTTGATCATTTTTTAATAGTGCCTTTTTCTTGTATATTTTCATGTGTGTATTTTATTTTTATTAAACATGTTAAATAAACACGGTTATTTTATAGTCTTCATCTTATTATTCCGGGATCTGAAGTTTTTGCAGCTCTCTTCCATCCATCTGCTGCTTCTCGCTCTTAGTTCTTGGTGCCTTATCCCACTGTTTCCTTCCTTCCTTCCCTCCTCCCTCTCTTCCTCCCTCCCACTTAGTCACTCCATGCTTTTGTGTCATGTAGTCATTTGCTCATCATCTTTCTCTGTGTGTGTACATATTTGAACTGTAATCTGATCATTTTCCTTGACATTTTATATGTGGGAATACTTTGAGGTCCGGGATAAACTTGGCTTCCTCTATAGCGGATTCACTTTTGTTCTGCCAGGTGCTGGAGGCATTACTAGTTCCTGGGATGACTCCAGTTATATCCTCCACTTAGGGTATTCAGACCACCCAGAGAGTGTGGATCTTTTGCTATAAACTGTCATGGACTGCTTAAGGTTTGAATGTTTTATAGAGGTTCCTGGCACATGTGTCTACACACACACACACACACACACACACACACACACACACACACTCACACACATCTTATCCTCTCCAGTGCAAAGTTTGAGACAGATTTTCCTTGCAGTCTCCAGGAGGGTCTGTAAGGTGTTTCTAAATTCACCTTTATACTCCACGCATAGCCTTTCAGATGTCCCATGTTCATGCTGGAATATGTCTTATTAGACTCCCCATCTTTAACAGCCCTGGGGCTTTGGCTGCTTTTTCAAAGTCTTATGAGGCCATGAATACCGAAGTTCAAGTTCACCAGGTTCAGCAAATGCCCTTGGAGTGCTGGGCTCTACTTACGCCTCTGAGCTCCACTTCACTCGATCCCTGGACTAAAAATTCTTAACTTTTCTGCTCGTTCATTGATGCTGTTAAGAAAATCCCGAATTTTCAGTTGTTTTCAGTAAGTATATTGATTCACTTGCTGTTTTTCCAGGAATGGAAATCAGTTTCATAAAGAAAAAGAAAGCACTCATGTTTTATAATTCAATAGTCTTCATTTAAATAGTGTAGATATACAGTATTCACTGAAAATCCACTGCAGTTTTATAGATTAATCATACTATATATTTGAAAAGTGTTTTTAACTTTTCAAATTGCTTTCACATGTATCTGTGGTTCTCAAGGAGGGTGGTACTGCCCTTCAGGGGAGTCTAAAAAAGCTGAAGGAGTTGTTTTGGTTATCATTATGAATGGGGTCATTATCGGCATTTAGTGGGGAGCCAGGGATGCTAGACTCCTACAATGCACAGGACAGTCCTGCCCAAAGTATAATTGTCCTGTGTCTCATATGACTTTTGAATTTCCCCCCTGCTCACTGAGAGACTGAATGTCTGGTGAGATTTTAACATAAGAGGTGTGTTTTTTCTCACATTTCTTGTATCTTACCCTGTATCGTAACATTGGGAATTATTTTAACATTACACTTCTTATTGAGGCGTAGCTCCTTTCTAAGAATATTTTCTTTTTCATTTTCTCCACTTTGATAGTCTTTAATTTGTCTTGGCACATTATTTGTACTTCAATTCAAATTATATTCCTGTTTCTCATTGTACGCAAACAAGTCCAGTTGTTATCACTTATCCTAATATTATTTAATAGTGGGGAACATCTCTGCTGCTTGTTTGTTTTTTTTTTAAGTTCTAAATCCAAACTAATATATTCTTTTTTTTTTTTTTTTTGCGGTATGCGGGCCTCTCACTGCTGTGGCCTCTCCCGTTGTGGAGCACAGGCTCCGGACGTGTAGGCTCAGCGGCCATGGCTCACGGGCCCAGCCGCCCCGCGGCATGTGGGATCTTCCTGGACCGGGGCACGAACCCGTGTCCCCTGCATCGGCAGGCGGACTCTCAACCACTGTACCACCAGGGAAGCCCTAATATGTTCATTTTAACTCTGTGCTATGATCTTACTTCTTCACTGTGCATTTTAGTGGAATTATGCCAGGGCACTTATAGATTGAACTAGATTTACAGATTGAACAAGAAAGCTACTCAAAATTACTCAATAACTACGTGTTGCAGGAGAGCAGCCATAGATGCTAAATAACCGAATATGTGTGGCTATGTTCCAATAAAACTTTATTTAAAAGCCAGGTTGTGGGGCAGGAGATGGCCTTGGGGCCCTCCTGCCCTACATGAAGCTGTCTTTCAAAGCACTCCAGACAGACACAGAGACAACCAGAAAAATCATGCTTAATTATAATTCTCTCCTTCATACTTTTCTGTATTTCCCAAATTCTCTAACACGTATTGTTATTTTTATGTATGTGTGCATTTATTTATTTTCACCACTCCTTTTATTTATTTATTTTCGGGAGGAGGAGTTTCCATAACAGATGCACGTGGTTCCAGACTGAAAAGACACAAATGCTGTATTGTGAAAATTCTCCTTCACACCTCTATTCCAAGCCATCTATGTCCTTCCCCACAGGTAGCCAGTGTTATTTGGTACTTTGTGTTCTCCCAGAGACATGTTACCATGTGTAGTTAAGTGACCAGGACCATTGTGGTACACAACTCCAAGGGACGCCATTTATATAGAGCTCCTAGGACGCCACTGACAAGGAACACAATGGAATAGTGCCCCCTGGAGTTTTGCAATGCAGTGGGCTGATCAAAGATGTTTATTGTGTATGTGTGTGTGTAAATATACACCTACAAATATATGTAGATATGTGTGTGTAATTATACACTTACAACAAATATTTAGGTATATGCGTGCATGTGTATTTTCTTCTAATGCCCTCTTTTTAAAACCAGGAATAGTGTATTGTGCACACATCCCTCTGCACCTGGGCTTTTTTTCCCACTTGATAATACATCTGGATACTTTTTCCATATCAGTTTATAAAACATCCTCATTCTTTTTGATGGTGATGGTGATGGTGATGATGGTGGTGATGGTGATGATAGTGATGATGGTGGTGGTGGTTGATGGTGGTGGTCGTGATGGTGGTGGAGATGGTCGTGGTTGTGGTCATGGTCGTGGTTGTGGTGGTGGTGGTCACCGACTGAATCTGCTGTGGGTGCCAGACATTTTTCTAACCACTTTTCAGGTATTAACTCCCACAGTGCTCACAACAACCCCATGAGATAGGCATGGGAAGGCTAAAGGACTGACTCCAAGTCACAGCAGGTACATGCTCACCCTCTGAGGTTAAAAAAGAATTCTCCCCTGGTTCCTTCTAGTATTTGTGTGGTATCATGGTTCAGATTTGAGTCTCATCTCTGATCAGAGGTCTTCCTTCTATAAGTACAAGGTAAGGACCCAACTTCACTTTTTCCTGATGGCTCCAGTTAGTCTCAGCTCTGTTTCCCCGCTGTTTCCAGATGCCACCTTTCCCACACACAAAAGTCTTGAATTATTTCAGTCTATTTTTGGACTTTCTGTTTCATTGTCTGTGTACTCAAGTGCCAACACCACACTTTTAATTCTTGAGGTTTTATAGCTGGTGTTAATATCTGGTAGGGTTTCATCTCCTCATTACTTTTCTTCCTCAGTACTACCCTGGATATTCCTGACTTATTTCTTCACATTAAATTAAAAAATTATGGTAAAATATACATTGCATAAACATTACCATTTAACCCTTCCGAAGTGTACAATTCAGTGACATTAAGTGCATTCACATTATTGTGATACCATCACCACTATCCATTTACGGAACTTTAAAAAAATTTTTCTATATTGAAATTCAAATTGAAGTATAGTTGATTTACATTGTTGTGTTAGTTTCAGGTGTACAGCAAAGTGATGCAGTTATACATACATATATATTCTTTTGTAGATTCTTTTCCACTTTAGTTTATTCCAAGATATTGAGTATAGTTCCCTGTGCTATACAGTAGGTCCTTTGTTGTTATCTATTTGATATATAAGTGTGTATATATTTTAATCCCAAATTCCTAATTTATCCCTCCTCCCAAAGAAATTATGGTTCTTTCTAACCATAAGTTTGTTTTCTATGTCTGTGAGTCTATTTCTGTAAATAAGTTCATTTGTATCCTTTTTTATAAGTGTTTTTGTTTTAACCTTTTTTTGGTGTGTATTTTTTCGTGTATCCCACATAGCTTGTGGGATCTTATTTCCCTGACCGGGGATTGAACCCATGTCCCCTGTAGTGGAAGTGCAGGGTCCTAGCCACTGGACCACTAGGGAATTCTCCTGTATCATTTTTTGAGATTCCACATTTAGGTGATTATGGTATTTGTCTTTCTCTGACTTACTTCACTTAATATGATAATCTCTGGGTCCATCCCTGTTGCTGCAAATGGCATTATTTTCTCCTTTTTTATGGCTGAGTAATATTCCATTGTGTATATATACCACATCTTCTTTATCCACTCATCCAGAATTTATTTTTAATCATCTCAAACTGAAACTCAATACCCATTAAACAATAACTTCTGTTTTCCCCTCCCCCCAGACCCTAGCAAACACCATTTTACTTTCTCTATAAATTGGACTATTCTCAGTACCTCCTATAAATAGAATCATATAGTATTTGTCCTTTTGTGTCTGGCTTACTTCATTTAGCATAATGTCCTCAAGGTTCATCCTCATTGTAGCATTCTTTGTTATAAGTGTATACTTTTCCACGGTATGTATGGACCACATTTAGTTTATCCATTCATCTGTGGATGGACACTGTGTTGCTTTCACCTTTTGGCTATTGTAAATAATGCTGCTATGAACGTGGGTGTACTCCACATTAATTTCAGAATCAGTTTGTCCAGATCGAAATAAAAAATCCTTCTGCTGCTTTTACAATTACCCTCTACTCCCCGCCCCCCATTCACACACCTCCCAATGGTCACTTATTATTTTGTTCAAATCACAACACACCCCAGACACCGTTTTGGACTTACATTTCATCACTGCAGTGCCTCTTGTGGGTTTGCCTGCACAGCATGCACTCCCCTTCTAGTAAAGCTTCTAGTAAAACTGTCTCCCATCTTCCATTTGGAAAACCACGTCTCCTTTGCTCTCAGTCCAAGACTCCAGCCATTGGCTTCAGGGATTGGTTATGGCAACTTTTGGTAGTAAATTGTTCTTCCTGCACTTATCTGCAGGTCCTACCCTCCTCCAACCTAAGGGAGCGTCTAGAGGTCTCCAAATGTGCCCTGGCTTCCCTGACTCTGGAGGGCCCTTCTTGCCAGGCATCTCCTGCCCTGGCCCTTCTGGGAAACCTTTTGGCTTCTCCCTTGTCTGTAACTCTGGGGCTGCTGGCTTCCTTCCCCTGCCACTGAGTCCCTCCGTCCCGTTTAGGGGCCATCCTCGTACCTGCTTGATCCACCCACTGGCTGTTCTCACCCTGGGCACACGTCCCAGTCCTTTCACCGCTCCATCATCCACTGCACGTAGCACAGTGTTTTTCACATAGTAGGTGCTGATTTAAATTGGGCTAAGCCAAGATCATTTTCCTCTGCAGGATTAGGCTCAAGTAAAGCAAGCAAAGCCCTCCCACACCAGGCAGAGGACTTCAAGGAAGTGTTACTGACGTCATCCCACACCCCAGTTGTGACCTGTGACATCTGGGCACAACCTACTTCCCCTTAAGTTCTAGCTCTGTGTGCTGATCCTGGTCACTTACAGGTTCCTGTGTATCCTGGGTCGCTGTGCCTGAGTCACCCCCTTCCTTGTCCAACTCTGAAAGTTCTGAACAGCAGGAGGCAGAGGGGCTGCCAACAGGACCTCATTCGTGCCTGGCTCACTGTGTGGTGGGCTCTCTACCCTTCAGGTTGTAGTTCTCTTCCTGAAAAGTTCTCTGCAGCCTGACTTTTTTGGTGTACATGTGTTTGTTTGTATGTTTCATTGCATTTTGTGTCCATCTTAATTGTTTCTTTCTCTTTATTTCTAAACATTTAAAATACACTTCTTCATCGAAGGTTTACTGGGTGCTTCCTTAGTGCTTGGCACATGCGACGAACATAAGCAAGGTTTCTAATCTCATGGGTTTTATATCCTTATAGATGCTGGGAGAGAGCAGGCAATTAGCAAGGAAACATAAATTACCACAATAATTTCAGAGAGTGAGAAAATAGATAACATAGGATAATGTGCTAGAAAATTATTTGGGAATAGGTGGAGAATATTTTAGATTTTGGTGTTTCTGCTTCTTCCCTCTTAGAATCCAGCTTCCATGTTATTAGGAAGCCCATGCTGCCACATGGAAAAACCCAAACAGAGGATAATTGAGGCTCTCATGTGAGCTCCCAGCAGGAAATTTAAGGCAATGAACTAGAAAGCAGTATATGGGGAGGCAACTTTAGAGACGTTGATGAGAAAAGGTATTTTTGAGGAGGTGGTATCTGAACTAAGATTTGAAAAGTAATAAGGAGATATCCATACAGTGAGGAGAGAAAGAAGAGCACATGCAAAAGGCCCGAGGAGGGGCTTCCCTGGTGGCGCAGTGGTTGGGAGTCCGCCTGCCAATGCAGGGGACACGGGTTTGTGTCCCGGTCCGGGAAGATCCCACATGCCGCGGAGCGGCTGGGCCCGTGAGCCATGGCCGCTAAGCCTGCGCGTCCGGAGCTTGTGCTCCGCAACAGGAGAGGCCACAACAGAGAGGCCCGCCTACTGAAAAAAAAAAAAAAAAGGCCAGAGGGGGGAAATTATTCATTTTGTTTGAGAGATAGTGACATGATATAGGCTGGAAAAGCAGGCCAAGATCAGATCATTCAGGGCTTTTTAGGCTACACCAAAAGGGTTGAGTACAAGTGAGAAGCCGTTGGAGCGATCTGATTTGCAATGACCTCTCTGGCTACTGTGAGGGAACATGTCCTGGGAAGTCCCATGGGTCAAGTCAGAGGAAGAGCTAGCCTATAACTTGGATTCCCTTTGCAAAAATGTAACCTATGAAGGAAGCCAACATACAAAAGATACATTGGATGTGAAACAGATGCAGAAACTTAAGTCTAGAGAAGTCAAGTGACTTGAGCGATTCCGCAGGACAGATGCTGAGGTCCTGCTCAAGGAGGCTGAGGGGATATGCAGCAAACGTCATTTATTTTAATTCCCTCTATTTTGCTTCAGTCACCAGTTTGGTAAGAGGAGAATTTCAACCATCTGCAAGTAATCCAAATGCCTTACTAACCTGCCTACCCACCCACACCCACCAAAAAAAAAAAAAAAAAAAAAAAAAGAGGGAAAGACGCCAAGCACAGAGCTTGTATGCCTGCACTCACCACAATCATTTCTGTGTATCACAGCTCTTGTCATCTTACATTATACATGAATAACTAATCAACCAAACACAAACCCACTGATGAAAAAAACACGCCTTGGATTGAGAATGTGTACAGGGTAAAGAGTAATATTAATTTCACCGGTAAATAACAAAAAGGAAGCAAACCCAAGGGATATCAGGACAAGAATCGTGTTTCTGAACACTTCTGGGAAAGGAAACTTGCCAAGAGGCAAGGAGAGGAGGAAGGCAAGGATCCGGCTGACCATCTTTGGAGCTTTTTTCTTCTGTCACCATCAGCGTAAGGAACGACACCCTAGGTCAACCAACAGGCTGACGCCCAACAACTTAACCCCCCATCTGTCGGTCTCACCCAGTTGAGCAACTCATACAATAATCTTCCACTATTCCCTAAAGGACCTATAGGTGTTAGTCTTAACTCACCAACCAACACTGAAGTGAACTCCAAATGCTCTTCTAACTTCCATAACTCGTAGCACCATGCTAGGCATGTAATAGGTGTCAGATAAATGCAACCTTCCTCAAACTCCCTAAATGAAGTCTGTCTCTGTCTCCAGCATTTTCCTGGAATGTGTCTCTTGACCACTAAGGGTGAACCCCTCATCCCCACATCTAGGGAGTGGTCTGGAGCTTTCCTCCCCCTCCTCCTGGACTTCTTGACGGCATCTGACGCAGTTGAGATCCCTTGGTTGTCTTTCCTGACTCTGAACTTGCCTGGTTCTAATCTTTTCTACTAATGGCCTCTCCTCCCTGACTGCCAGCGACTGCAAATACATACGCCACAGATTCTGTGTTTCTCTCTTATCACTCTTTCCCTATAAGAAATAAACTGCATCTCATTTCAAATCAATGCATCTGTCTTTCACCATCAGTCACATTCTATGCCAAGTACCTGTTTATGGGCCCCTCTGTCAACTAGACTTCAAGCTCCTCTCGATGCCCCGGGGCCTGGCACAGAGCTGGCAGTAGGTAGACGCTCAGGACACACCAGCCCAACTGGGCAGACTCTATCCTTCAGACTACACTTGCAGGTAGATTGGGTGGAGTCTTATCCCCATTATATTGAGAGGGGACCCCCCCAAATATCGGGGAATTTAAGTAAACATTGAAAACATGACTCCTGGTGTTAGCTACTGAGATTCTGTGTCTTCGGCACTCATTCTGATATTGCCAATCGTAAAAGGACTGTCGAGCTAATCTCGATGCTGTCTAGATACCGGTGTCCGATCTTTTTCATGCCCTTCTGAACAGGCTTGAATTTGCCAGTGTCTCTTTTAAAAGACAGCCTGCAGGACTGAGCATAAAACTGCACGTGGCCTGACCCGGCAGCACGCGCTGGGATTACTGCTTCCCTCCTCACACTCTGCTGTTCTATTAATAGAGCCGAAGATTGCATTAGGGTTCTCAACAGCCTCCTTGCGCTGTAGGTTTGCATCAAGCTTGCGATCGGCAAACCCCCCGGGTCTTCTTTATGAACGTCTTCTGTCAAGCCAGGCCTCCCCAACAGCCACTTGGGCAACTGAATTTTCGAATGCTCAGGATTATCTACGACCCAAACTAGAAGATACAAAACCAGGTGTTGCCTTTCTTTCTCGTGTGGGATCTGCTGAGTAGGTGCCGGGGTCTTGGGGGCCAGTTCAGAACCCAGAGGCGTGTCCAGCCACTGTCGAGGGAATCTCCGGAATCCGCAAAAGCGAGAGGATGGTGACGAAATTCATTTTCAGACTCCCTTCAGATAATGCTTAGGCTCATTCCTTCTCCTCTGAGATTACAGTCCCTTCTTCATCTTGTTCTGACGCTGGGTGTTTATAGGCAGAGCCTCTTGTTCCTCCCACCCGTGGGCACAGCCATGCTTTTATTTCTTCTGCCCTCTCCGAGCAGTATTCTTTTTAGCGTGAGTGTCTAACTCAGCTCTGCGGTCTGTCCTCTACTGTCCTCACGTCTAATCTTTTATCTTATCTAATCTTTTTTCTTCCCTCTGTCTCTGTATGTGTGTCAGTATTGTGTTTGGTTACATAGCTCTGATTTCAGCCTGCTTGAATGCCCCCTTCAGAGATGACAGTGCTTCCCCCCTGTCCCTTCATTAGTTTTTCAGCCACTTGGAATTAGCCGATTGGTAATTGTAGAAATCGCAGTGTGGGCTATTGTGGTGAGTCTTGGTTTCCACTTCAGGAAACGTCTAGATTTGTGGGACTTGGGTCTCAGAATTTGAGTGCAGGTCCTTGAACTTTGGAATCTGGGCCCAGAAGGGAGAGACAGCTGCTTTTTCCTCAGCCAGTAGAGGGAACCGGAATGCAGGGGTGCAAGCAGGCATTCTTTGCATCTACCAGAAGAGGGCGTCATATACACGGTCCTCCAAACTTGGAATTTCTGCCACAGAAATAGATCTTGTCCCGGTGGCCTCCTGAAGACTCAAGGATGGGATGGGATGACACTACAGCCATGCTACTTATTGGTGCTTTGGCCACTTCCAATACTGTGTAATGGTAAAAAGCTAAGAATTTGGAAGAAGTGGACCCAACGTTGGTCCAAATTAATGGGTGGGTTTGTGGGCCTGGGCTATGAATGTGTGGCTGGAAAACTGGAAAGCTGATGGGGCCATGAGGCTTGGTGGTGGAAATGACGATGAGAATGCCTGGCGTTCTCTGACGTAACCTGTAGAGCATGTGAGCCAGCCTGGCTGGAGGGGCCCTGCATATTTCCACCTATGACATTTAGAATTTCTGTTTGGCAGGGCAGCTCGTGGAGGGGCTAGAGCAAGTTTCCAAGTGGAGACACAGGTGGAAGGGAAGGTGACGGTGGCACCGTGTCACCCATTTCCAGGTGGAGTTAAAAGACATAGCTGTTTTCTTTGGGGGCTGCCCCCACACCGTTCATTAAGACTAAGTTGGTAACTGATTTAAAAAAGAAGAAATGAAGATTAAGCCCAAGAAACTGGAGGAGAAAATGGTTTCCAGGTGGAGAGGGCTGCTACTTCATTAACACCACTGAGTGTTCAAGGAGCCCACTGCCCTCCTACCCTCCCAGGCAGTGCTGGGTGCCGGCCAGAGCTAGGAGGCAAAGGGCTCTGTCACTGCCAAGCAGTGAAGCTGTTTAGTAAAATATTTACCCACGTGTATAAGAATAATGATGACAGAATGACGAACAGCAGTTCAATAGCTTTAAGGTATGTGGGAGAGCAGGCCTGGGTTTTTATTTTATTTTATTTTATTTATTTATTTGGCTGCGCAGGGTCTTAGTTGTGGCAGGCGGGCTCCTTAGTTGTGGCATGTGAACTCTTAGTTGTGGCATGCATGTGGGATCTAGTTCCCTGACCAGGGATTGAACCCGGGCCCCCTGCGTTGGGAGCGTGGAATCTTAACCACTGCGCCACCTGGGAAGTCCCAGCCCTGGATATTTTTTAATGAGAATGGTGACTTTCTGTTTAATTCCTGAGGCTTCTCTCTTGCGCCAACCGTACCCACATTCAAATAAGAGAGCTGTGGCTGAGGAGGGGGCTCACCAGGCTGGCAGAAGGTGCTGCCTGCAGGATGCTGTCACCCAGAGGGACTGGAGCCAGCCTCACAGCCAATCGCAAGCTACCGTCCACTTCCTGCAACTTCTGAAGAATGAAGATTTTCAGTCCCTGTCCCCACGATAGCTAGAATGATCCTCTGCTATGGTCACTCAATTAATGACATTGATTCATTACGAGTGTGATTGATTCATTATAAGTGTTCTTATTCAGCTAGGCATGTAGGGAGCGTTTGCCCTGGTTGGCGTGGTAATTCTGAGTTGGAGATGAGGACAGAAGAAGGCAGAGGGAACAAAGTACAACCACACACTAGGTGTCTAGCTGTGTCCAATGTGGAAATGGAAAGGAAAAAAGGAAACTTTTTGGCTAAACACTCCCCCCCACTCCATTAGGGAGCTTTTTGCATTTCCATCCCCAGTTTGGAAAAGAAGTAATGAAACAAAATGTATTTTCTCCATCATTTAAATAAAGGAAAACTTCATGTCTCTAAATATATCAAACAAGGTTATAGGAGTAAATAAATTACAGATATTTGTGTGTTAGATCAGTAAAGGGTGTTTGAAAAATATAATTTCACTTTCTCTCAGCCTCACACCCTCTGCCTTTCTTCATGTCTCTTCCAGGTACTGTATACCTCTAGTTATGACTGTTAGAAAGAAACCATCTTGGCTTTCCCATATTATACATTTCTAGAAGGGCTGACTTAGGATCTGTACACACATGCTTATTTTTTATTTCCTGGAAGAAAACAAACTAGCCCTGAATTTAAGAGCATGGTCAGAAGTCAGTTCTTGAGGAAAGAAGCTATTTATTTATTTAAGGGAAATACAAAGGGCCCATTACTTTCAGACAGGGAATTTATGCTTGGTGGAATTTTCATGAATAAAAATTCATTTTATTAAAGATTTTCTGGTTAAAAATACGGTTTGCTTTTTTGGTGCAAAGTCTGCCGTGTCTGTTCTGAACAGTAAAGGCTTGTGAGGCTACCGAGACAGATAAAGTGAACGGACTCTTCAATCAGAGAGGGGCTTGGCCTGCCGGTAAAATGCAATACCAAGAAGTAAACAAAGAGCCTTTTGCGAAGAAGACAGACTTTAAACGGATCTTGCTTTTCCAATCTGAAAACGTGCTCACGGTTGTTAGTAACTGAGTCAAGACATTTAAATCATACGTATACTTTTATATCTGAACGGCGACCTTTTATAAATGTGCGGTGGGGACAAGCAGATGAGCAAAGCGATGCCCCGGAAAGAGCACTGTAGGTAACTGAACATGAACTATGCTGCAATCTGATAACATTAATAATATGCAATCGCTACTTTATATCTATCATTTGGCTGGAGTCTAACTAAAGCACTCCAGAACCGTCAGTGTAGGAATCCTGCCACAGACCTAGGAAGTAAGCAGTTCTGTTTTTGTGCATTTTGTTAATTTTTTTTTTTTTTTTTTTTTTTTATTTATTTATTTATTTTTGCGGTACGCGGGCCTCTCACCGCTGTGGCCTCTCCCGTTGCGGACCACAGGCTCCGGACGCGCAGGCTCATGAGCCTCATGGCTCACGGGCCCAGCCGCTCCGCGGCACGCGGGATCCTCCCGGACCGGGGCACGAACCCGTGTCCCCCGCATCGGCAGGCGGACTCCCAGCCACTGCGCCACCAGGGAAGCCCTGTTTTTGTGCATTTTGAAGTATCTCTGTATTAATCATCTATTCTGTGCAACAAATTAGCCCCAAACGTAGTGGCTTCAAACAAGTATTTAATGTCTCACCCGGTATCTGAGGGGTCAGGAATTGGGAGTGGCTTAGCTGGGAGGTTCTGGCTCCAGGTCTCTCGGGAAGTTGTTGAGATGTGAGCTGCGGTAGCTGTCGTCTGAAGGCATGGCTGGGGCTGGCTGATGCACCGTCGAGATGTCTCACAATCCTGGCAGGTTAGTTCGGGTTGCTGACAGGAAACTGCAATTCTTCTCCACGTGGGCCTCTCTAGCAGGCTACTTGTGCATCTTGACGGCATGAAAGCCGGCTTCCCCTAGAGTGATCAGAGAGAGAGAGCCAGGCGGAGGGCGCGTGCCTTTTCTGATCCAGCCTCGGAATTCAACCGCCATCATTCCCCCCACGTTCTATTCATTAGAAACCAGTGACTAAGTACAGACCACACTCAGGGTGAGGGGAATCCAACTCCACCTCTTACAGGAGGACTAAAGAATGTGTGGAGATACTTTAAAACCATCATGACCCCGTCTACAGATGAGGGTGGCTTATCCGCTCAAGGTCACCTGGCTATTAGAAGACCCTACGTGCAAGGCAGCAGACTGTTTTATTTCCTCTCTGCTGTGCCATCCACACACAAAACAAACCAGAAGACCCCACATTCCTGAAATCACTGCACATAAATTCAGAATCTGCCTTTTTAAACTGGCCAAGATCTTCTAAAAGCAGCAGGAGACTTTATGTTGGAAATGGATGAAATGGACACAAGACTGGAAGGTAAGAGTCAGCTTTCTTCTTAATCAGCTCTGCGACCTTGAGAAAAAAAAACACTTCTCTCTGGGCTGGTTTCCTCCTTTGTAAAACAAGACGGGCTAGCTGAGTGGTTTCCAAACTTAGTTGGCCATCACAGTCCTCTGGGGAATAAAAGACTCTCTGGCCTTACATTAAATCTACCAGGTCACAACCTCCAGGAATCTGTAAAATTAAAAAGCTCCCCAGGAGTCCAACGGACGGCTGTGCAGACACTAGGAACCGCTGGACCAGATTATTGTTCGTGCTTCCAGCTCTAACATTATTTTAACTCCTCCCTTCTGACTGGATGTACCCAGGTAACCCATCAGTTCTGAACCCTTGCTACAATCATCAGGGAAATGTTAGATGTCTGGGGCTCCCCTCAGGCAAAATAAATCAGACATTCTGGGAAGGGGCCTAGGGATCATTACGGTCTGTTTGTTTTTATCAGTCTGTTTTCCAATAGTCATGTTCAACCTTGGTGGTACATTAGAATCAGTTGAGAAGCTTTAAAAAAGATCACTGCCCACACTGTCCCCCAGAATAATTAAATCAGAATCTTGTGGGTGGAAGCAAGCATCAGTATTTTTTAAAGTTCCCAGGTGATTATAATGAATAGTCACACTGACCAACGTTTGCCTCATTTGAGATAATTCCAATGCTGCCTCACCCGTAAAAGATTATTCAGAAGAAAAATTATTCAGAAATCCTAGATGCCACAGTGTTCTAAGAAAAAAATGCATTTGAAATGGAAGATGGTAAAAACTAAATGGAAGTGAGTTTCCATTTCTGTCAATATGGCAGACTAAATAACTTGAAAATCCTCCCACCATAAATACTGGTTTATAAATATAAACCATGTATAAATATTGGTCAAGATGCAATAAACACCCATTGAAATGAGCTCATGGGACAACAAGGAAAGGCCTCCAGTGCCAGAAGCAAGAGAAAGATGACAGTTAGCATGGTGAGCAAGGAGGAGGATGCGGAGCTGGTCTCAGGCAGGTTTGTTGGCCTTGAAAGGCTGAAGTTTGAGCATCAAAATGGAAAGAAGACTGTGGTTTGAGTCCAGTAAAGTGGGGAGATGGAACTGACATCCCCGAATAAATGTGGGACCTTGAAAGGGATGAATCATCATAGAAATAATTCAGTGGAAAAAAATCTCCCTAGTGGCACAGGGAGACAAGAAAATTTGTCTTGGCATAAGTTGAAAGTGGAGAAAAAAGTCTTCACTGAGAATTTGGGACTACAGCCCAGTCTCATGTAAATCTGGGACTGAAATTTACCCTTCCTCTATGGTCCAGGAACCCTAAAGCGGAAAAAAAAAAAAGATAAAAATACTGCCCCAACACCAAACTACTAAACATACGTGGATACAATCCACCATAACCAAGATGTAGTAGGTACAAAAGTCCCAAGTACCTCAGATAACAGAACTATCAGACAGACTATAAAATAAGTAAGTTAAAAAATTATTAAAAACATAAAAGAACATTTGGAACCATGAGAAAATAACATAACACTGTAAAAAAAGGTAGATTTGAAAGATAACTAAACAGAATTTCTAGAAATGACACATACAGTCATTGAAATGAAAAGATCAGTGGAGGAGTTACACAGCAGATTAGACACAGCTGAAGAAAAAATAGCAAATGGATCTGAAGAAAATGCCCAGGAAGCAGCACAGAGAGTCAAAGTGATGGGAAGTCTGAGAGAAAAGCTCAGGCTATGCTGCATAGAAAGAGAAGGTGCGTTGTACACCTAATATGAGCACCAGAAGGTGAGAATAGAGAGGGTGTAAGGGAGACAGGATTTACATAGACAGCTGCTGACAGTTTTCCAGGTTTGATCAAAAACCTGCATCCTGAGATTTTGGGTATGCAATGAATCTTGAACCATGTAAATAAAAGAAATTCATACCTGAACACCACATGGTGAGAATGCAGGAAGTCAAAGACAAGAGAGAAAAATCTTAAAACCAGAAAGAAAGAACAGATTACCTACAAAGGAATGATATTTAGACCGACAGCAAATATCTCAACAATAAATAGAAAACAAGAAGACGTGACATATTCACAAAAGTGCTGAGGATAAAATAACTTTCAATCTAGAATTTTACACCCAGAGAAATCATCATTCAAGGATAAGAACGAAACAAGACAATTTTATACTAAGAGAGAAAGCACGTCACTCATATGACCTCCCTAAAAACAAAACTACTAAAGGATATGTTTCAAGGGAAAGGGCTGGTACCTAGAAGAAAGGGAGAAAAACATGCTAGAAACAAAGGTGAACAAATTGGTAAACATGGGCAAATCGAAACAATGACTGTATAAAACTAAAATGACAGTAGTGATTAAATTTTGGGGTATAAAAACAGGTGACTCTAAAATAAGAAGCAATAATAACATGTAAAAGGGAGGATGTAATTGAAGTTGAATAATTCTCTGTTTACTGTAGAGTTTCAGGGAGGCTGGATTAAGTGTACATGTTAAAAATTGTAAAGTAATCACTAAAGGAATAGAAATATACCTTACAACTCCTAAACTAGTTAAAGAGGAAAAGGGAATAAAGGATTCTTGACCAGCTCAATAGAAGAAAAGGAAGGAAGTAAACAAAAAACTTAGAGAAAACAGAAGAAAATGAGACATCAGTTCCAAATGTCAGAAATCAGTAGATCAACAGCCTGCTTATACATTGCTAGTGGGAGTACAAATTGGAAGAGCAACTTTGGAAAACAGTTTAGCATTATTCTGTAAAGTTTTACACTTACATATCTCATGACGCAGTAATCACTCCAAAGAGAAAATTCTGCCCGTATACACTGGAAGATAAGACTACTTATCACCGCTGCTTGTAACAGCAAAAAATTGGAACAACTCATAGGCCTGTGACAGGAGAATGGACAAACTAATTTGTGGGACAGTCATGAAATGGGATTTTATACAACTATGGAAAATAATGAACTACAGCCAGAAGCAACAGTCTAGTTGAATCTTAGTAATACCATGTTGAGTAAGAGATATAGGCCTCCTCAGAAAATTTTTGTAAAATTTTAAACCGAGTATATGACAAAAATTTGATAAAACTTTTTAAAAAGCAAAGAAGAAGAATGAATACAAGATTGAGACTGGTGGTTTCTTCAGGTGGGGGGACAGTAGAGGAGGAGCACATAAGTAGTTGCAAGTCACTGTTACTGTTTTAGTTCTCTAGTTGAATAGTAGGTTTAAAGTGTTCATAATATCAAAAAATAAAATAAAATAAGGCCATGGATATACCTAATGATGATAGTATGTTTATGCCAGAGATTGTGATTAATATAGTTTTGTGCCCCTAAGTTTCATTAAAAATATCGGCAATTACATTAAATGTAAATGGACTAAACTTACTAGTCAACCCAATAAATAAATAAATAAGATCCAGGTACATGCTGTTTATAAGAGACTTACCTAAAAATCAAAGATATAGAAAGGTTGAAAGTAAAAGGATGGAAAAAGATATGCCAGACAAAATGCCAGCTAGAAGTGAGAGTAGTTATATTTATTGCAGGCAAAGTAGACTTTAAAGCAAAAAGCACTAGGGTTAAAGATCACCTGTGCATATATTAAAGAAATGGTTCACTAGGAAAACAGTAAATCTAAGCTTGTATGCGCCTAATTACACAGCTTCAAAATAAATAAAGCAAAATGAGAAATAACATGTTAAAAAATAAAAAAATGCAGTCATAGTATGAGATTTTCATAGCCCTTTTTGATGTACCTTATCACATACTTTTAAAACATAGAGAGCAAAGTTTGAGAGATTTACAGTAGATACTGGCAAATTCAGTCATATAAGGAGATTTTAATGTACCACTATAAAAAGTGATAGATATTAGTAAGGCTAAAGAAAATCTGGATGATATAATTAACAAGCTTGATTTAACAGGCTCATACAGAATGCTATACAACAAATAAGATATACACATTCTTTTCAAAACCACATGGAGCATTTATAAAAACTATTCACCAAAGCAAAATCTCAACAAATAAAGAATGTGCTTCATGCAGACCACCTCTCTGACCTTAATTAAGTTAGACATAAATAACTAGAAACCAAAACAAAAACTTGTGTTTAGAAATGTAAAAATACACATGTATTGAGGCAAAGAAGAAATCATACTGGAAATCTAAACATTCTTTGCCTGGGATGGTGATAAAAATTCTGCATATTTTGTGGAATGTAGTTTCAGTGGCACTTGGAGTGAAATCTGTAGCCTTAAACGTTAAAAAAAAAAGAAAACCGAAGCGTGAAAATTAATTACTTAAGCCATCAAGAATCTTTTTAAGCCAACAAAACAAATCCAGAGAACAGAACAAAGAAAATAACATGATATATTAACAATACACAATTAGATCAGGAGTCCCCAGCCCCTGGGCCTCAGACTGCTAGTGGTCCAAAGCCTGTTAGGAACCCGGCTGTACAGCAGGAGGTGAGCGGCGGGTGAGCTAGCAAAGCTTCAACTGCGGCTCCCATTACTGCATTAGCCCCTGAACCGTATCCCTCCCCCCCACCCCCTACCGTGGAAAGAAAAAGGTTGGGGACCACTGATTAGGTTATATTTTATATATGGTATATATTCTTATAAATAAGAACATAAAATATATAGTAGTATATAAAAGTGAAAATTAATGAAACAAAAAATAGTATTAACCAAATTGAAAGTTGATTCTTTGAAAACACTAGTAGAAAGTAGAAAGAAACACTAGATAAAAACAGGGAGGTCTCTGACACAACCGATCCAGAAAAGAGAAGATACATATACAATAATATTTGGAATGAAAAGAAATGAAGGGTATGGATAGATGCAGCAGAGATTAGAATATATTAAGAGAAAACTATGAACAGCATTTTGTCAATAAATTTGAAAACCTAGCTGGTATGGACAATCTCCCTGAAAAATATAATGAGCAAAAATTGAGTCAGGAAGAATATAAAACCTAAAGACATCCATAGCCATCAAAGAAATGGGATCAGTAGTTAAAAATCAACCTAGGAAATGTTTATCCCAGAGCCAGACATTTTACTGGCAAGCTCTACCAAACAGTCAAGGAACACATAATTCCAATTTTATACACACTGTTCGAGAAAATGGAAAAAGAAGGAACCAGTTCATTTTTTGAGGCCAGTATAACCAGAGAAGGGCAGTATGAGAAGGGAAAACTGCAGCCTATTTGACTTATGGACATGGATACAAAAATGCCTACAGTGAAGTTAGATGTTGACCTTCATTCATTCATTCATCCTTTCATTCGTTCAACAAATATTTGCTTAGTGTTAACCATGCACCAATAGGCACTGTGCTACTACCTGGAGAGCAGAAATGGACAGGAGCTTATGGCTTAGTGGAAGAGATAAGCAACAAAGCAAATGATCACACAGGGTAGGGTACACAGAGGGCATTCTGGCAGGATAACAGTGCATACCGAGGGGGATCCAACCTGGTCAGAGAGGTCAGGGAATGCTTTCCAGGCATATTAGTGGAGTAAGAATGAGTGTGGGAAGAACGTTTAGGAGGTTACTGCACGGGCTCCAGTGGGAGATCTGAGATGCAGTAGCAGGAAAGGTGAATTTGAGAGACATTGAGGAAGTAAAACCAACAGAGCTTCATGATGGATTGCACGTGGGAAGGTGTCAACCTGGAGAGGGGTCAACCTTGTCTCTAAGATGGCTGGGGCTCTGTTCATGGAGAAAACTTTAAAAGAGGTTCAGGTTTAGGGGAAACGAGCATGCATGTGGTTTTGGAAATGTGGAGTTTGGGGTAACTTAAGGAAGGCTAAGTGAAAATGATGAATAGGAAATTAACCAGAGCCTGGAGTTCTGTGGGGAGAGCAGGCTGGAGATTTTAATTTGAGTGGCATCAGAACGTAGATAGTAATTAACCCATCCTTCAGGGGATCTCATCCAGAGAGGGTGTATAGTTAGGGGAGAGAATGAACACCACTATTTAAAGGAAAGGCAGAGGTGGAGGAGTCAGGGCAAAGAGAGGAGGAAAGGCAGGAGACGTACGAGGAAAGGCAGGATAATGTGGGCATCAAGGATGCCAAGGGAAGAGTGAGTTACAAAGAATGCAGTGTCCAACAGTGTCATGGGCTGTTGAAACTTTAAGAGGGTGGAGGACTGATGCGCTCCTGGAATTCTCCTGACCCAGGGGCTACATTAAGTGAGTGAGCTGGAGGAGAAATGCATAATGATAACAAACTAAGAGCAGCAAGAGTGAATATTTTGGACAATGAGACTCTTCCTGTAACCTCTTTACGGTGATGGTTACTAGACTCCATGCGTTTGTCAAAACTCAGACATATAGACCAAGAAGAGTAAATGTTACTGCATATAAGTTAAAAATAAATAAATAAAAACAATGCAGAATTGGTGATTTAAGATCTAACTTCCTCTTTACAACTGCAGGGCTAGCTCCTGCAATTTAATTCAGTTCAGCTTGTGTAGGTCTACAACAAGGAACAAGGGCACCCCACTCTCACCTTGTTAAGGGCAGAATAAATATGCATGCAGAAGAGCCAAAGGGCATGGGACTGATGGCCAGAGCTCCTCTAAGGAACTGACAGGTGGTGGGTAGGGTGTAGTCTGGTAAACTTGGTTCCTCTGGGCCCCTGACGTAAAATGAGGGGGGTGGATCAGGAAAGGCCTTTCCACCTCCGATGATCTGTGGTTCTAGTGTAAAAATCCCCCACAAAATCCCATTAGCTCTGTTGTCTGCATTTTGTTATTGAGAATAGTCATAATAAACAATTACCATAATAACAACCGGCTCTTCAACACATGGGACCCCGGATGATTTGGGAAGCAGCTTGGAGTGAATTGGAAAATGCTTGGGCTTCTGGTTTAAAGTTTTAAAGTGCCTTCTAAAAATCATATGATAGCAAGCACAAACCATATAGGCTTTCGATGAAAAAGGGACTTTTACATGTGTTGATTTCAGACCCTCCCCTCACCCTATCAATGCCGTCAAGGAAGAACTATCCCAAGTTAGGAGACAGGGAGATTAAGAGCCTGGTCACTCACGGGTTTGGTTGATGTTGGTATTTTCCAAATAGTCCATTTTTCAAAGACCCACAGTGGATTTGGTACAGTTTTGGTGTTGAGTGTATTCCACTGTATCCTAATCCTACGAAAATTAGTGGAAAAGTGTTAAGTGGGCATCAATTCATGCTTAACATTAATTTGAGTATTTGATGAACCACAAATACTCAATGATGTTGCCCCCTTAAGCCATATTAACTCAATTTATTGTAATAATTAAAAACAATAAGGATAATTATATCCTTACTGTTTTAAATACCCCACAGATTGAATCCAGCCTGAATTTAGCCGGCCTGAAATCTGCTGGAGAAGTGGGCGATGTTTTTGGGTAACTACAAAATTGTCTTTTAGGAATTTTCAGCGCGGGAAAGGATAAAAGTCAGCATTTATTAAGCACCTACTGTGTGCCAGGACCTGTGCCACATCACACTGCTCCCAAGGTGGCGGGGGTGTGTTTGAAGCCTTCTGCCACCCTCAGCTACATCCCCAGATGGTGGGGGGCTTGGGCTATTCACATCTCATGCATTTTACTACCTCGGCATAGAAACAATTACATATATATAACAAACGGGTTGGAGAGGGGTTTCCTGAAATAACCATCCTTCCCGGCCCTCCCAGAGATGCTCCCAAATTATTTCTCTCTATATAAAAAATTTTGATTTGAACTCCGATCATTTGACCTTGACCTCTATAACCCTATGTTATTATATTTTTTAAGCGCCTTATGATTAACGCGGAAACCCTTTCTTCGGCATTTTCTCACCACTGGAATCGCGACAGTTTCCTCAAAGTTCCAAAATAACCTTTCCCGGGCAAGGATTCGTACCTCTGCCGGGTAAGGGCGGGGAGCCGCGCAAGACGTGCCGGTGCGGAGCGAGAGCCAGAGAGAACTTCCAGCGCGAAAGGAAAATAAAACTTGTGGCTGGTGTTTGTGCGGGAGAGTCTCCGCAATCCTGAAGCCCCGCGATCCTGGGGGGTCTCGGCGGCTGCCCGAGGAGCGCCAGGGTTTGGATTTGATCCCGACGTCCTTGACCTAAATTTCTGCGCGGTGGCTGGAAAAAGGGCGCAGAGCCGGCCAGGCGGCTGTTGCCATCCCGGATCCTGGCGGCCGGGTCCGGGGAACTTGAATGGAGAGGCCGAACTAGAGGGGTGGGGGGCATCTTCTCCCCTGCCCCAGTGTGGAGCCGCGGCGAGCTCCCCGCGCCTCCCCCCTCCCCCGATCCACCCGCCCCCCGCAGCCCATGTGATCCAGGGAAGTCGGGGTGCGCTCCCCTTGGCTCGGCCCGCCCGGAGGCGGGGCTCCTCGGGCCGCGGGGTTCGCGCACCGCCCCAGTGGGTCGGGCAGCGGGGGGCAGAGTGTGCGCGCGCGGGCAGGCGGGGGCCGCACCGGGGTGCGTGACGTCACCGGCATTGGTTACACGACGTTCTAGAACTCCGCCCCACGTGCGCCGCGGAGGAGGGGGAGGAGGAGGAGGGGATGGGGGTGGGGAGGAGGAGGGGGAGAGGTGGGGATGGGCCGGGGGGGCGGGGACGGGGGGTGTGCGAGCAGCGGGGCTGAGCTAAGCCGAGCCCACGTGTGACGGCTCTCGCCGCTGCCCCGGCTCCGCCGCTCTTAGAGAGATTCGGAGGAGCCCGGGCGGGGGGGAGGAGGAGGGGGAGGAGGGAGCGGGAGATCTCGGGGCTCGGAGCCGGCCGCCGCTCCGCTCCGATCGCTGTGGGGCTCGGTTTTTTGGGGGTGGGGGGGCGGGGGGGCTCAGATATGGAGGCAAATGGGAGCCAAGGCACCTCGGGCAGCGCCAACGACTCCCAGCACGACCCCGGGTAAGTTTCCAGCCGCTGCCCACCGCGCCGCCTCGGGCTCGCTCTCCTTGCAGCGGCGGGGACGGCGGTGCGCGGAGCCGGGCATCTCCCGCGCCCCCCCCCCTCCCGCGCGCCCCCCCCCCCCCCGTGGAAGTTACACACCTTTGGATTGCATTTCGCCGTCACCTTCTCCCCCACCCCACCTCCGGGCTCTCGCTCGCTCGCTCCCCCCCCTCCCCGCTTTCCTTTTAGCTTTTGTAAGTTACACGTCAAAATGGCCGATCTGACATCGGTGCTCACTTCTGTTATGTTTTCTCCCTCTAGTAAAATGTTTATCGGTGGACTGAGCTGGCAGACCTCACCAGGTAAGGGAGGGAGGGGGGGACGCCTGGGTCCCCCCCTTCTTGGCTTCTTTATTGCTCTTTGTTATCCCGGTGTAGGAGCCCCCCCCTCGCCATTGGCTCCCCACTTCTCCTGTGCAAGGTTATTTTTTTAAATAGCAAATCCTTTCCGAGCCCTCTACGCGACCTCTGTTGCCGAATTTCCCCCGCGTGTGCAAAAAAAAAAAAAAACCCAGAATAACAACAGAAAACTACTTTTGGTTTTTGTCCTTGATCAAAATTTGCATTGCTTTTTTTTTTCCACACCTTCTCCCCCCCCCCCAATCTCTCTCTTTCTCTTTCTACAGATAGCCTTAGAGACTATTTTAGCAAATTTGGAGAAATTAGAGAATGTATGGTCATGAGAGATCCCACTACGAAACGCTCCAGGTAAAGCATTCCCTTCTGGATTTTGTCTTTATTTTAGAACAAAGTTTAAGTGTTATTTTTGGAGGTGTCTTCGGAAGTAGCTAAGCGGATTTAGAATGGGGCTCAGGCATGTGGCTGGTTTCGAACGTCGCTCCATCCTCCCCCCTCCTCCATTAACCCCAAAGGTTATTGTTAATTGGGGCTGAATTCTGGATACACAGATGCCCACATCTCCGCTTTAAGTCATTTTCCCGTCGCTTCTTTTTCTCCTGTTTCAAATGACATTCAGCTTCATTCACTTTCCACATAGTTGTTTTTTTGTTTGTTTTTTTTGGTTTTTTTTAAATGTGTGCTTCCCCCGCACTCCCAACTCCCCGAACTCTTAAGCCCCTTTAGAAAGCTGGTTGGATCTCCTCTAAGTGCCTGGGTTTCTTCGGAATAAAACAAAGCGTTAAAGAAAGGGAAGGGGAGGAGGAGGAGAGAAACTGAGGTGGCGAAAGAGTGGAGACACCAGCGTTCTCCAAGTTACCTCCACCCGCCCTGCCCCCGTTCCACTTCCCCCATTAACCTTGATGTGTTTCCTTGCGAGGCCGAGGGCTGTAGGCAGGAGGGGGTGGGGAGGGTGGGGAGTGGGGGTGAGCGGGGGCAACTTTGCTCTCCGTTCTGCATTAGGGCTCGCTCCTTGTTGCTCTCGATGGTGTCACATTTTCTTGTTTGTTTTTCTCCCTCTTTGTCTCATTTCAGAGGCTTCGGTTTCGTCACGTTCGCAGACCCAGCAAGTGTAGATAAAGTATTAGGTCAGCCCCACCACGAGTTAGATTCCAAGACGGTAGGTTGCTTTTCCTTGTTGTTGTCGTTTGCCCCTTTTCAGGACCGATCTGGGCACTGACAGCCCAATTTAAAGAGACAGTGTCTTCTTTTGCTTCTGTGCTGAGAACTGGGTACTTTGAAGCAGAGGTTGCATGTCGGTCCTAAAGTTTGCCGCAAAGGCTGGATTTGGGGTTTTCTTTTTAGAGCCTGTCCCACTGCAGCCCCAGATGCTGCCAGGCCTAGGCTTGGGGGAGGGGTCGGCTTGGGGAGAGGCTATCTTCCGGGCCAAAGGACCCTGAGAAGAAACTCCACCACCGATCAGAGGCAACTTTTCTTTGTCAGCCGAGCCCAGCCCGCGTCACCAGCCGTGGCTGTGGGAATCGGCTCTTAGAAGGCACAGCTTGCTTCATGGCCGAGGGGGACAGGGGGCCGAGAGGGACTGGGGGCCGAGGGGGACTGAGGACAGGAGGAGGTGAGGGGGCACTAATCACAGTCCAGGCAACAGGTTCCTCTTGGGCACTTCGGATTTGGAATGTGGTTTGAGAAGGAAAGGATACCTCCCAGATCCAAGCTGGGCATCCAGTGGGTGACTCCAGATGGTGTGAAATCTAAGGCTGATAAGGTCTTGGGTTTCAAAGTGGTTTCTTTTTTTGTTTGTTTGTTTTTTCTTTTCTTTTTCAGATCCTTTGAGTGTGGGTACTTTTACAGCATTAGAAGGTTTTAAAGTCCATTGTTGAGGGGATAAAAGTCTCTAAGGTCAGAAGAGGAAGGGAAGAAAGTATCAGTGTATAATAATATATTTAATGGGGGAGAAGAAGGGGAGTTCATAGCATTTTATTGTGGCTCTCCTGCCTTCCTTGTCTACTAGAATTTCCCCACGGTTTTTATTCATCCGCCTTAAGGCAGGGGCCCGGAGGTGACTTTGGGATACGGTGCTGGGCCGCTGGGGACTTCACCTCTCTGTGGTGGGTGAGTGGGATGGGGGCCGGGGTAGGGGTGGGGTGGGGTGGGGAATCATTCTCTCTAGTCCCAGCTGCCAGTGCAGAGCTTGGGCAAGTTGTTCCCTGCCTCTAGGCCTCAGTTTCCTCTTCTGTAAAATAAAGGAGTGGAACAGGTGATCTTCTCATGTCCCTTTCGGCTTTAACACTGAATGGCAGAGAAGACGAGAACCTGGCCACCTTTGGTACCCTTGAATTGATTTTGCAAATTTACCCTTTTTCTCTGATCAGAGGTCAGGTGCATGCCTCCTACCCCGCCCCCCCCCCCCAAAAAAAGAGGCCCACACTTTAAGTTGCTTTATTAATTGCACTGAACTTGTCCTAGCTTGTGGCCCAGCCTTTTTGCACTTTCAGATCATTTGATTTCAGGGACAGTCGTTTGCAGGGTGATAACGGATGTCTGAAGAATTTTTATCTCTTTGACTTCTTGGCTAGACAGTTCAAAAAGCTAGTAAAATTAAAGAGGAAAGATATTTCAAGGCAAATTCGGGAATTTATTATTCACCCCTGTGTCCATCCCGGGTGGGAGAAGTATTAATAGTATTTGACTTCTGTGGTGTCTGGTGGGTCATCTCCCTCAGTATCAGATGCAGTGCCCGCGGTTTTCCCTCACTAATTGTTTGTAGACATGTTTTGGTCACTATTATTTAGTATAACCTAGCTTTTGACTTTGTTTCAATGTTCAGTGCCGGAGGCAGAAGCGGTTGGTTTATTGACATGGAAACGAGGATCTTGTTTACTGTTACCTTAAAAGCTTTGTTTAGGTAACGGCCATTCACATCCAAAATAGTACCCTAGTCTTTTCCTAGAGGATTTGTAGCTACAGTAAGTAGAGTTGTACTTAACTAACTAATGTTTTCACTTTTGGTAGTTTTTTTTTTCGTTCGTTTTTAAAAAACAGTTGACAGGGATGTACAAAAGGTTGGGATTTGCCTTACTCCTCTCGACCCGTCCTCTCCTTTTAAGATCTCAGCGTGTACACTTGGCCCACAGAAGATCTCTCATTGTGGTGTAACACGCTGTTACCGCAATACCCTATACAGGAGTTCTGAATTGGCTTCGAGTTTTGTAACTTTAGATATATATAATTTTTTAGCGGCCTGCTTTCTTTACTTCTCCCTGCTCTCCTCTGGCTCCCTCACCTCTGACACGTTCCTCACCTTTTACCCCACAAACAAGGTGACTTACTATTGCAGTTGTGTGCTGACCAGCTAAAAAAGAAAAAAAATCTTCGGGAGAGTGTTTATGAAAAGACATCTGTCTTACGTTTGGTCAACAGAATGGAAAATCCACACCTGTTGTATTTCTCCTGTCGACAGCTCCTAGTCTGTGCTGAATATACCTGTAGCTGTGGTAATGTTAATCTCCATGAAAGGGTAGTTTACTAGATCAGAGATTTTTGTCTGTTTTAGTTTTTGCAAAGTAATCTCTCATTTCTCAGGTGATGTTTAAAGGTGGAAAACATGCTGCAGACTTTTATGAGGTCTTTAAACTACCTTAATAAAAGTGGTGAATCTTTATGTCTTACTGGTTAGGTCCTAGGGGCTGTTAAGTCTGGGAACAGAGTTAGCTCTGGTGTGACTTTCCCCCTCCTCTGTGCTTTTTCCCAAAGCATTACTCTCCCCGCCCCCGCCCCCCATGGCAGAACTGAAAACAAGGTTGAGATTTACATTTTAAAAGGGGAAAATTTTAATATGAAAGCCAAAGCGGATAAATAAATAACTTGTAGCTGTATTCCTGCCACGCTCCGTGTTGAATTTTACCCAGAGATTTGTGACATTTAGAAAACTAATGAAAACTAACAATGGGAATATTTTTTCATTCTTTCCTTACCCTTATTTTCTGTCCAACAACTCCCCCCCACCCCAGATCAGCCTATTAGACTCAAATGCTTCCGTGGGAATTGTTCAGAGTTTTAAAGCCAGTCCCTGATTCAGATCTGCAGATGTCTGTCTGATCTGGTGTACTGGTAGTTTTTCCATTCAGACTGGGGTTGGGGGGTAGCGGGAGTATCCCAAGTGTTGTGCTAGATTCTGACTGCTTTTTTTCAGTAATTTTTTTTTGTTTGTTTTTATCCTCTCCCCATACTTTTCTAATATGGGTTTAGGTTGCTCATAGATTTTTACCCCCTGTGATTTTGAAAATCCAGGTGCATTTATCTCCGATGTTTCCATTTATTTTAATTTATTATTTTTAAGAACCCACTCGGGCTCTGTAGTTTTTGACACCTACTTTCTTTTGAGGTATAACTACAGAAAGAACTATCCTTTTGATTTATCTTAGGTTTACTTTTGCCAAGATGAGTGAATTAATTCAAGCAGAGCATGGTGTTTCATGTCGATGGGGAGTTTTTTGGACATTGTTGGCTTAAAAAAATTTTGGAATCCCCTTCCCCCCCTGTGTTGTTTAGTTATCATTGAGGAGAAGACCTACCATCCAGTTCCGTGCTGCTGGAAGGGTCTTCCATGTAAATTTCAGGTTATGTTTTTTTTTTTTTTTTTTTTCCAGTGGTGATGTTCTCATCTTTTCTCCCAGCCATGCATTGCAAATTAGATGCATGAAGCCCTAATGCAAGCAAAGCCCTTGCCTAAATAAGAACACATGAGATCTGGTGTATTACAGCACTACACATTGAAATTCATGGTGGGATGTTTCAGAAAGGCTCACTGTGTTTGTTACATTTTGGGAGAGACCGTTGCAGTTTAGATCAAACTTTAAGGAAGCTTTTAAGTTGCCTGAGAAGTTACTAAAAGCTGGGTTAAAAGCCTGAGAAATGAGTGATTAATGACTAGGTGATTAGTCAGAAATGTTTTTCTCCCCTCAAAGTCATGCAGCTGACTCCTGCTTTTGCATTTTTTCCCCAGATTGACCCCAAAGTTGCATTTCCTCGTCGAGCGCAACCCAAGGTAAGTAGGAGAATCAGTAATAGGATTTTAGCACTCCGAGGTGGTTGCCAAGGATTTCAAGTTTCCAACAGAGCACTGGCAAGGAAGCGTTGAAACCTGGTGTACACCGTTTCTTCAGGGTATCAGCGCGTGGCCGTGGAGAGGCCAGGGCAGGCGCTCTGTGAAATAACCGTGCGCCTGCAAGTCAGCTGTCCCCAGGTGGGTTCTGAGCATCCAGCTGGGGGCAGGGGCAAGCCCGATCCTTCCTGGGAGGACATAGCTCCATCTGTTGCAATATTTATGCAAGTGTTCTATTTATTTTTTAAGCATCGCTGAGATCATATCAGGAAAAGTTGGATATTTACTCGTGACTCTTTGTTGGAGGGTGCTCTTCTGAGGTCTTACAACTTAGAGTTTATGGAGGGGAGTAGAATTTAAGTAAACAGCTTGTCCTTTATTGGAACAACAACTTTGTAGACCCGTGAAGCCCTCAATCTGACAGGAAGTGTTTGGATGTATTGGTTTCAGGTAGGTTGGGTAAATCTGGGCACACTTGAAGCCAGCAGTGCTGCTCTTTGGTGCAGGTCCTGGTGCCTGGGCGGAGAAGTGCTGGAAACGTCGTCCCTTTGTAGGAGTGGTACTACAAAGCTTGCTGAAAGGCTTGAGATAGGCCTTCACCTTTTCCCAAGTGTGTAGTTAACATAATTTTCACTGAGCTTGCCAGGTGTGGCTACAATATCACAGCTGCATAAAGCTTAAGGTGAAATTTAAAGGGCCTATGGCTTCCACACTAAATTTGCACTTTTTAATTATACTTTTCTCTTCCCCGGGTAATATCGGAAGAAATACTTTTCCCGCATCTTGTGGTCTTGGCACTCTTTTAAGGGAAAGGGGAAAAGGTGAAGCGTTTGACTGTAGGTCATAAAGGGATAGTGCTGTGGTTTTAGCAAATTCAGTTTATTTCTTTAAGCATGGTCTCCTAGAAGTGGAACCTTTGAGCCGTGCAAAAGAAGGAATGGTTCTGTACATTAATGAAGAAGTAGTTAGCTGTCGTGGATGGTATTTTGAGAATTTCAGGTTGGAGCCTTCCATGTGATTCCCTCCTTCCTTCCTTCTTCCTTCCCTGCCTCCTTCCCTTCCTCTTTCCCTCTCTTCCCCCCTCCCTTCCCTCTCTCTCTCCCCCCTCTTTCTTCCACGTCTTCCCTTCCCTTCCCTTCCCCTTCCCTCTTTCGAAGGAAACACAAATCTCTAAACAAAAATAGTGAAATATTTTCTTTAGGCATTTTTTCCCCCTAAAGCTTAAGCAAATAATAAGAATTAATGAACCAAAGAGGTTAGATTATTTCTGTACTGAGCACAAACTTTGGGACCGTATTAAGTGTTTAAAGGTTGCTTTCCAAACTGTGTGTGATCCTTGACATTTCAGAAGGCTTCCAGGATTAGCAGTGTTTCCTCAGTTTGGAAGAATTGCTGTTTCTTCCATAAATGTGAATCTTCAAATTTCCAGGTTAGTCATTTGATCACCGAGAACTCGGATCAGATTACCCTAGAGGGAAACTGGAAAAATCCCTGACTTGGTCAAACCATGGGTTTGACCTGTTTTCTCCTCTCCCTTGCTGCTCCTCCCCAACCCTCGATTTTTTTTAAAACCAGGAGGACAATATTTTATTTTAATATACTCTGGCATTTGGCTTTTCACGGATGCATTGAACTTAAAAACGAGGCAATATTTCTCAAACTTGTCAAAGTGTGCCCCCCACCCCTGGAGTCTGGGTTGGCTTAGGTGAATTATCAGACTTTTGGATGTGAGCTAACATTAAACCAGTCGGGGAAGGACATCTTTCCATGGAATTCCAGGAATTTCGTAACAATACTTTTTATGACACACGTTACTTTACAAGGAACTCTCCTATCCACTATCTCCATCTGAATCCCAGGTCCTGCGACACTGAGAAATCATCTACTCTCAGTTTGCTTATCTGTAAAATGGGAGTGATGACGGTAACGCCCTCAGAAGCGGGTCGTGAAGAGTAAAAGAGCCTGGCACAGGGTCAGCGCCTTGAGAATTATCATTCTCATCCTCACCAGCACCATTATTGTTGGTTTAATCACCGTTGTTGTTGTTTTCAAGCTTAACAGCCTGTGTTTGGATCCCAGCTGTGCCACTTGTTAACTGTGAATTTGGGCAAATCCTTTAACTTCCTCAAATCTCAGTTTCCCTATCTCATTGAGTTTTGGTGAGAAGTAAATAAATTAAGAAAGGTAAAGTGCCTAAAAAAAGAGCTAGCGTATAATAAAACATACGTGGGATCTGCTGTTTTCGTTTTTTTAATTTCTTTTATTGAAGTACAGTTGATTTTCAGTGCTGCGTTAGTTTCTGGTGTACAGCAAAGCGATTCAGTTGTACATGTGCGTGTGTATACGTATTCTTTTCCATTCGGGTTTAGTTACCTAATGTTTTTCTTGTTATTTTTGTGAGGCCCTCACACTAATCCTGTGAGAGGTCTAGTAATCATGACAGTGTTAATTGAGTTTGTGTGCCAGGCACTGTGGTAGGGGACGTGATGTGTATTCACCTCTGCCCTGTGAGGTGGGTGCTAGTATTATCTCCATTTTCTGGATGAGGAAACCAAGGCACAGCTGGATTGAGAAGTGGTGTAACCTGGCTCCAGAACTGGGCCCTCTCCCGGCATTTGTCCTGCGGGGGCCCCGAGGGGTACGCAGGTGGAGTCTCTCTGAGCAGTCACCAGGCTGTGCGGAACGGAACCACAGCCGGCACCTCCGGACCTCGAGCTTCCATGGTTGGGTGATTCGCCCAACCCCTGTGATGTCATACCATTGTGTGACACTGGTGTGCCTCAACATCCGAGCCCTCAGGGCATCTTTCAGAGGGTTCTGGGGTTGAGGACGGGGTGTGGTGGTTGGGAACTGGGGCAGGGTGTGGAGAGAGCGTCTTCCTTGTCAACGGTTATTTTCCGATAGAATTTGAGTCCGACCAGGGGGATTTCAGACTGAAGGGAGTGTTGGAGGCCAAAACCCAGCTGGCAGGAGAGTAGAACGTTAACTCAAGCCTTGTTTATTTATTGTTTGTCTCCAGTAAAACTTGTGTGCGTTTGCGTTAGGGTCTCAGTGGCAAGGTGAGCTGTGCCTCTCCTCGGGGACTGGGTGTAGAGCTTGTCAGTGATGCGTCAACGTGTCTCTCAGTTAAGATTCATTTCTCTGCTCTCTGGCCGTCCCTCCGTGCTAACACTTGCCAGAGAAATATTCCGTGGAGGTGTTAAAACAAGACTGGTGGAAAGAAACTGTAACTGAATACAAAAGAAAATCCGCGGCAGCGAAGAACAGATTTCATATCAGGACTGTCATAATATTCTTTAATGTATCACATAAATAAAAATCTGTTTTGACGAGAATTTTAATCAGCAACCCAAGGAAGGGTTTTGAATCCTGCAGTTCATCTCTCCCTCTTTGCGACAGAAATGTTCACGTCTCAAGTGAAGTATAATGGGCATTATTAACTAGTCGAGGGGAAGCTCTTTGGAGACTAGTGGCCGTTAATTAGTGAAGTACATTTTGATCAGAAGAAGATAGGTCTGTTCTGTATCTTTCTGTTTCTCCGGATGATGACTTCATTTGGTAAAATATGTAAGAGCTTCCCTCCCCTCTATCTTTAAAGATTAAAGTGGTCAGGCTGCTCTAAAAAGATGACTTCATTTGAAGCCGTTGGAGAAACGGGGATGATTGGGATCAATCATGTCATACCCTTTTGTCGGTCTTTTTGGGCAGAAGTGTTGGCTACCTGGAAGAATTTTGCTCAAGCTTTCGGGTTCTTTTTCTTGTGTGGAGGAACCAAGAGAGACAGCCTAGCATCTTGGGGCAAGAGTGAGTCTGGGCGCAACTCACCATCTGCCCTAATTATCCTCATGTATAATAAAGCATGCCCCACTCCCCTGATTACCATTTTCCTCCTTCATTTTTCGAGGCCAGAACCTTATCTGTTTATCAAGAGAGATCTCATTTGTTCAGCCTATCTCCAGTTGCCTTTGGTCACAGCTGGGTGACCCTGGGCAAATCACCTCGGGCCCGCCAAGCCTCAGTTTCCTCCCCTTTAAAACTGGGATCGTGGAGCACCCCGCATGGAGCTGTTTTCTTTTTTCAAAAATATTTATTTATTTAGGCTGTGCTGGGTCTCAGTTGCGGCACGCGGGATCATCGTTGCGGCGTGTTTACTTGCGGCACGCGGGCTTCTTAGTTGCGGCACGCGTGTGGGATCTAGTTCCCTGACCAGGGACCGAACCCTGGGCCCCCTGCGTTGGGAGTGCAGCGTCTTAGCCACTGGACCACCAGGGAAGTCCCTGGAGCTGCTTTCAAGGGGAATGCAGAAGTCTTTGCCGGTAGCCTGGCACCAAGTAGCGCCCGGCAAAGGTCTGCTGATACTATTATCATAGACTTATTTGTGTAGAATACGAAGAATCACGGTGGTGCAAATGCCCTAAGGAAATTCTTCATTGGAATGTAAGCCCCCTGACGCCAGGGGGCTGCTGATGGTTGGCATTTGGTAGCTGGTTGTTAAATGAGTGCGTGGAATCCAGCCTCCCTTTTTCACAGGGGAGGCAGTTGACACTCGGGGGAGTTATGTCGGTTGTCACAGGCCACATAGCTAAGTTGTGGCAAGGCTGAGCTAGAAGCCGGGTTTTCCTGCCCCCTGGAAGGCTCTCCAGAGGGGTTCATTGCAGCCTGGGTGTTTCACGCACCCGTGTCCTGTTCCGGGGGAGCAGTTTCTTGGCAGCTTCTCAAGGGCGAGGGGTGAGTTTTCGACATCTGGCCTCCCCTGCTGCTGTGGGTCGGGTCCTCCTAGTGTCTTGCAGGTCCTGGGTGATGTGCAGCTGTCATCTGGGCAGCCACAGTTAACCGACCTGCCGGTGGGTTTCTGTCGCCAGCAGGGATGTGGTGGGGTGTCTGCAGCCCTCGTCCGCAGCGGCGAGGGCCTCGGGGGATTAGTGGCTTAGCTTCTTTCTTTTCGGGGAGCCTGGCTGCTTCCTTCGTTCCTGGTAGCAGCAGGTGTCAGCTCAGGGGGGAGGGCGCCTTCTCCTACAAATGTCCTTTCCCTGGATTTTTGCCTCTCCTCACGTGCTTTCGTTTCGGTGTTAAGGTCAGTCCACGTGGATGCTGGAGGGCGTGTGTTCTATGTCAGATGTTTTTGGCGGACAGGTGAGACCCCCGTGCCCCTCCGGGGAAGGAGAAGGAGGAATGCTCTGAGGAATCCGCTGACCCTCCTGGGTGCCTCTTGAGACTGCATCCATTCTTTTTGTCCTATTTTGTATTTTGAAACCCCGAACGTTCTCCGGCCAAGAGCCCCGAGAACACAAAACAGAGATGGGGCTCCTCACTTCTGCCCTCTTGTTTGATCTGGTGTGTTCATTTACTAAGAGCGCCTTTCATTGTTTGTACTTGCTGACTGTGTGTGCACCCACTTTCGGGGGGATTTAGGAAACCCTCCTTGGCTTCCCAATGCCCACCGAACAAACTTTAAACTTAGCCTGGGCGGCAAGGTCCTTCAAGATCTGTATGGGGGTCTTCTTCCAGCCTGTTCCCCAACTCATCTAACCTTTCGCTGCTTAGAACCTGAGTGTTCCGCCTTCTCTGAAGAGCTGCCCTATTGTGGGTCCCCATCTGCACTGCCCTTCCGTCTCTCTGCTGTACAAAACAGACCCCTCTTTCAAAGCCCGAGTTGGTCGTTACCTTTTCCACGAAGCTGTCCCTGCTTCTTCTTGGACGTAATACTCCTTTCTCTGGATTTTCACAGCACTTTACCTTTTCTTTGGTTATGGCCCTTCCAACAGTAATAAATTAGCAAAAACCGTATTGATGCATCCATTAGGCAATTGTGCCGGGCACTCACTCATTCATTCGTTTATTCACCAAACGTTACTGAGCACCTGCCATGTGCCAGACACTTGTGTATGGTTCTGGGGATGGTGTGGAGAATAAGACAAAGGCCCTGCCCTCGTGGGGCTTTCACTCTGGTGGGGCAAAGAAGCGGTGAGCAACGTATACAACACACCGGCCGGTGTGAGAACCTCAGCAGGGTAAGAGTGATGGGGGTGGGCACTGGCCATGTCTTTAATACATTCAGATGCCACATTCAGTGTTCAGTAATCATTTCCCAGTCTCTGCCCAGCACCGGGGACCAACCTCTGTGTTAGGTGCTTTGTTCTGGGTTTTATAGTTCCTTAGGTTCATGCCTTATTGCCTCTACTGGACGATAAAGGCACAAGCATATTTTACTAATTAAAAAATAACCCTCAGCTTTTAGTCGTGCTCTTTTGCACTCTGTGACCTCCATTTAGATAGAATAATGCAGGATGACAAAGGAGACACAGCGCTTGTCTTCAGGGGTCTTACCTCTAGGTTAGAAGGACGGGGTGCTGCCCGTGCTACAGGAGAGGATTCAATAAGCACGGTAAGAGAGGTCGGAACAGCATTTCGAAGGAGGAGGAGTGAAGATAGTCCCTTGGGGGAGGTGGTTTTTGCCCCAGATTTTGAAGAACAGGTAGGAAGGAAGAATGGCAGGAATGCAGTTCTTCCTACTGGGGGCCAGGAGGTCAGGACCTAGAGCTGCAGGAAAAGGGTGTGTGCTGCCCGGTGCTCTAGGATGGGGCCCCGTTGACCGGCTGGGCCAGCTTGTGGAAGGCCTTGAATGCCAGGCCAAGCAGATGCAGCTGTGCTTTGCTGGGCAGACGCTGGGGCACCTGTTGTGCGCGTGCAGGACCGTGGAGCTGCTCCGTACAGTGTGCCGAGCTCTTTTGGACCCATGTAGAGGCTGGGCCCCTGATAGGACTGTGGCTCTGCCGTTTCATGGGGAACTTCCCGCCCTGGACTTGTGCCTTAAGCATAATTCATCCTGCGTTCTTTCGACCCTTTCTTAGGAGTGATGTTCTGGGCAGATACCACCCCTGATCTGTGGGGTGTGTGGCAGCTACAGAGAGCTCTATCGTTCTCTTGTTTCCGCCTTATCCCCTCCTCTCCTTTTTGCCTCCTTACAAGGGACCGTGATATAGACAGAATTCCAAAGTTTTGTCCTTGTGATCTTGACCTTACCGCGTGTAGACACTGAGGTTTGGAAATCACAGATTGTATGACACCAGTAGCTGCTCTGTGGCTCAGAGCATCCTGACCTCTGACCTGTGATTTCATAGGTGGCGTCTGCTTGGGGTCGCCTTGGGTGAGTGGCTGCCTAGTGTGCGGGACATGAGGTTTTGGAATCCTGACTTCTGCCTTCCGTGCGGTGTGAGAGGTGTGAACAGGCGGGGTCTTGGGCCCGAGTCCCCCCGTAGTACATTGTAGTAGCAGCTGAGGATGGTTGGTCCAGTTGGGACAGTATTTGGTTCCCAAAAAAACAAGGTGTCCCTTTTCACCCTCTCCTTCAAGGGTAGATAGCATCAAGCTCCCAGCTCTCTGGGAAGTTATTCTTAGGGAGGGTACTTCTTTATTTTATTTGAATAATCAGAAAGAAAAGTCTTAAACTCAGAATAATGACTGTCACATATTGTGTTTCAGTATATGTTCAAGGAACCGTATGAGCCTCTATCTGTTTAATCTTTAATTTAGTCCTTACAACAGTCCTTGGCATTAGTTGGTATTCTCTCCATTTGACAGGTGGGGAAACTGAGTCCGAGGGGAATAAGAAGCTTTCCTAGGGCCACAGAACTAGTAAGGGTCAGGGTTGGCCTTTGGTCTGAAGTCTGTGTGAATCCCAAGTCCCTTTGCCCTCTTAGCCACTCAGCCCCACTGCATCCAACACGAGTGGGTAGATTTTAGGTTCTTGCCCTTTGCCTGAGTATTATAAAACGCTCAGGCTGAGAAGTAGCGTTTGTTCTCCTCTGGTCAGGAAGTTTCAATTTAGTTTCTATTGCCTATTTTGTAAGAACCTGTTTAGCACAGTTCAGTGCCACTGACTAGCTACGGAGTTTTAGACAAATCACTTAATGGTTTTGCGCCTGCGTTTCTTCATCTGTAAAATGAGGATTTTAATATTTCCTACATCCTAGAATTGTTCAGGGAATTAAGTAGGTTAACACATATGAAGGGCCTAGGGTGATATCTGCACATAGAGGGTCCAGTGTAGGCATCTGTTACTGTCCCCAGAGACGGCACTGCCCAGATTGTAACAGGCCCTTACCTAGTAGCTCATGGGTTGATTGGTACTGTTGGCCCTTTCTAGGGGTGATGGATAGAACAGCATGTTGAGATTTGGGAAATTCTGTGTCAGTGGCTTGGTCTCCTCCTGGGGTCCTGGCTCTCGAAGGGAGCATCCTTTATCTTGGGGATGCTCCGTGGTCATTGGGAGTGCATTTCCTTTTCTGCATCTGATGCGTGTTTTTGCTGCTTCTGAGAGAGGAGTCCTGGGGAGCAGCGGGGGGACAGCCGAGACACCGCTGTGTGAGAGGTGTCCCTGTGAGCCTCTGTCTCCCAGTCCTGGTCTTTATCTGCCTGGGGGTAGTTCCACCAATGACTGATCTGAAAGCATCACATTCATTTATTTGTCACTGGCTGTGACAGGCAAGTTAATGCTAATGGATTCTTTTTTTAGCCTGTTGTCTGGGATGAGTTTCACCCAAATGTCCTGAAATCTAAGGCATTAGGGGAACGTGTAACTTTTATGGCAGGGGAGGATTTAAAAGATAAATAGGGTTTTGTACGCAAGGGCCTTAAATTTAGGTTAGGGACAACAGCGGCCAAGGAGGGGATATTGGGCCGGCCCAGAGTCTTCTTTTTAAGAAATCCATTCAGAGCTCTAAATTGCTGTTTCTGTTTCAATTATGTGACAATTTCAAGGGTTTAGAAAAATCTAATAAAATGGTCTTGATGATGCATTCCGGGGACAGAGTGCTTTAGAAGATCCAGGAGAATAAATTCCTTGGGGGTCAAGAGAGTCTGTTCATGCCACCCCGGGCCTTCTTTCGTCTGGGTTTTTACATTTTTATTGTTTTGAAGGGCAGAAAACGGTGTGGGAATGTATTCAGGGCTTCATCTGTATCCTCCACCGAAATGAATTATTCTCTTTGGGCAATTGCAAATAGACAGGCCCCTGCAATCGCTAGCTTGTTTTTTCTTTTTAAAGCCGGCCTGTTGTAAGTGACTTTCAGAGTATGGTTTGTGTGTGTAATAATTTTGAATAAAGCACCAAAGAGAAGAAACTGGAGGAGGGGAAAGCGTGAGCAGAGAGGCCCGCGGAAAGTTTTTTTTTTTTTTCTTTTCTCCAATTCAAGCTTTTGATCGTTTCCCAAGGAGCAGAAGTTTACAAGGGCAGCCGGCTTCGGGCAGCCTGCAGGAACAGAGTGCAGAAAGACCTAGTGTAGCAAAATGTGACGCTGACTGACATTAATGAGGTGACGGCTCCAGTGGGAGGGGGCAACTGTCCAGCGAGGTAGAGCGGTTCCCAGGACTTGCCCTCTGCTGAGCGTGCCTCCTTCTGCACACGTGTGTGTGTGCACGACGCACTCGAGTTTCCTGTCTTCCAATGAAAGTTGTAACGCCAAATCCTGCTCAGGTGGCTGCAGCATTCTCCACCCTCGAGAGGCCATGTGTGGCAAGGGCTGTATCCCACTTACTGAAAAGTCAAGTTTTCAACCGGGAGGCATTTTGTTTTACCTTCTGAGCATCTGCTGGGGCCTGGGTGGGTGGCTGGTGAGGCCGCCTTGGAGCACCAGGGCCAATATCCTCATCTCTGAGATGGATTCCAGGGAGGCAGGAAGAGAAGGCCTGTTGGCCAATGGCTTTTTTTTTTTTTTTAAAGCCCTAGCCTGATAACATTTCATATTGATGGTATAGATGGAACATTGCAACAACTGCTTCTTAAATATTTTAGTGCCTTAGAGAGTATTTCCATGTTGGTCTTGTGCAAGAATTTCCAGTTACTCAAGAAAAGCTGCAACATTTCAGGTAGATTACCTGGTAAGGAGGTGGGGAGCCCGAGTCTTGCTGCCTTACTGGATAAGACCTTGGGAGGGTGCGCCTGGCCTGGTTGTCAGGCACTTCCAGAAATGAGGCTGGAATGTCTATCTGATTCCTCATCCTGGTTTTGACATGAGCCTTCTAAAGAGTAATGGGCAAGTGTTTGAAAATCTGCTCTGAGGGGATTCCCTGCTGGCGCAGTGGTTGAGAGTCCGCCTGCCGATGCAGGGGACGTGGGTTCGTGCCCCGGTCCGGGAAGATCCCACATGCCGTGGAGCGGCTGGGCCCGTGAGCCATGGCCGCTGAGCCTGCACGTCCGGAGCCTGTGCTCCGCAACGGGAGAGGCCACAGCAGTGAGAGGCCCGCATACCACACACACACAAAAAATCTGCTGTGAGATTTTTTTTTTTTTTTTTTTTTTTTTAAAGTTTTTTTTTTTTTTTTTTTTTTTTTTTTTTTTAAATTTATTTATTCATTTATTTATTTTTGGCTGTGTTGGGTCTTCGTTTCTGTGCGAGGGCTTTCTCTAGTTGTGGCAAGCGAGGGCCACTCTTCATCGCGGTGCGCGGGCCTCTCACTGTCGCGGCCTCTCTTGCTGCGGAGCACAGGCTCCAGACGCGCAGAGCTCAGTATTTGTAGCTCACGGGCCCAGCTGCTCCGTGGCATGTGGGATCTTCCCAGACCAGGGCTTGAACCCGTGTCCCCTGCATTGGCAGGCAGACTCTCAACCACTGCGCCACCAGGGAAGCCCCCTGCTGTGAGATTTTTAAGAAAAAAAATCTACCTGGGACCTGGAGTGGGCTGGGTGCGTGGAAATACAGTGTGTATTTATTGGCCCATGCCTGTTTTTGTTTTTTTTTCCTTTCAACTCAGTTCCCTCTGGAATATCTCTCGAATATGTCATTTTTGTACCTAAAGGCAAACAAAAATGGTTAAACTTACACATATAACGCTTAATAAAAGCCAGCCAGTAGGTTCATTGTCTCTCTTACCTGGGGAAAAACGGCCAAATTAGGATGCTTGAACCTAGGAAAAGATTGGGCTGTGAATCCCTACAAGACTGCTACATGTATCTGTTTCCTCTTCTGTTTTCAAAGCAGATAATTGGTTTTAGTAAGAACTTCTGACTTGATTAGGGGACCCTTAGGAAATGAAAGTGTGTTTGAATTTCACAAGTATAATTTTAATGATACAAATTTTGTGTTTTTCACTAGGGAGCCAGGTTCAGAACTTGTTTTCCTGTGCTAATAGGGGTAGTAAAGCTGATTATGGCAGAATGCCTTACTTAAATCACTTTGAAAATAAAAATCCACTGATTTGATCATTGTTTTTCCCTGCAGTACACGATGTTCAGGTTAACGTCCGTACGTGTCCCATATCCTTGTTAAAAGTGATTCTTCACTGGATCCACACAACTGTAGAACCTGACCGACACAGTGGGGAGGGGGAACCTCATTATGAATTTTTCTGCTGTACTTGCTGAAAGAATTCTATTAAAGTGCTTTTGAGCACAAGTCCTGCCTGGGCAGCTCGTGTTTGGCTCGCTGCCACGTTAGCATGTTGTGATTGCCTTTATCGCCACATCATCCTGTTTGCTCAAAGCCTGTGCATTCACAGCGTCAGTTCTCCTCGCTGCCCCTCTTCGGCGTGACCCCAGTGGATTAAGCAGAAGGTACCGTGGAAACAGTCACCTGAGTTCTTCCCCAAGCTGTAGGAGATGATGGAGTGAGAATGATCAGACCCGCCCGGCATCCCCGGAGAAGGACCGATGGTGCTTCTGGGAAGTGACCATTTTTCAGGGCTCTCTAGACAAAACCCCCCAAGTGTCAGGAAGTGCTTTGGGGGTTTGAACTCAAACATCCTCAAACATCTCCCCCTGTGCAGGGGCTTTAAAAGCTGCCTAGAGACCGGCTCCTCAGGCCCTCTGGACTCTTGTCTTAGGTACTGACAAGGAGAGTTTGAATGGAACAATTATTCCATGTTAGAGAAGTCGTGAGACCAACTTGGGAATGAGTTGGGGTCATACAGGTTTGGGGCTGAAAATATGGAGGAGAAAGCTCCAAATGTAGGCCTGATCTCACTCCGTCCCCCACCCTGCATTGACTCATTGACTTTGTTAATTTTATTCCTCTCTGTTGAGGTCGTATGGCTTAATGTTTAAGAGCATGGGCTCTGGAACTCGGCTGAGTTTGAATCCTTGCTCTGCCACTTAGCGGCTATGTGACCTTGCGCAAGTTATCTGAGTATTCTGTGCCTTAGTTTTGTCATCTGTAAAATGGACGTAGTGTTCGTGGGGTTGTTGTGAGGATTGCATGACTTAACATTTAAAGTGTTAAGGACAGTGTCTGGCGCCCGGCGCTGTGATTTGTGAGTTACCGTGTTGTCAGGAAGGGTGATGTCCTATGGCAGGTTTGGCAAAATGACTGCCTTGGTAGTTGGAGAATTGTTTTAAGGACAGCAGTCTTCTGCCTTACTATTTTTTTTAATGTAATATTCGAGAACTACAAAAGAGCATATACACACACACACACGTGGATTGTGCTCGTATATGAATATATATGACTTGAGTGGAATAGCAAGTGATTTGGATCCGGACAAGCGCGTGTGCTGTAACACACAAGGCTTGTTGTTTGATAAGAGCACAGCCTTTGGGCTCACAGGGACCTAGTCTGAATCTCGCTGCACTAACTCTGTGACCTTAGAAAGGTGTCCACACTTTTCCGAGCTTCAATTCTGCACCTAAAAAACTGGATGATAGAGTTGTGGGTCTGAAATGAGACACTGTAGATAAGGCACCTGGTGTATGGTTGACACTCAGAACATGTTAATTTCTTCCCCGTGACCAGGGAATTTTTTTGTTTTCTTTTGTATCTTGAAACTGAGGGAGATGCAAAGCGTTCTGTTCTTATTGGAGATGAGAATAAAAGTCAGCCGATAAGTCCTTAGCGCGCTGAGTGGAGAGAAGCAGATCTTAAGAAAGGGATGTTGGTAGCCTCAATCTACCCAGATTTTCAAGTGTAAGGCAGTACTTTTATTTTGTCAGGAACCTTAGATGGTATCAGCAAGTCTTTGAAGGTGGGCTTGTTCCTTTGACCCTTGGTGGTCCCTAGAAGCACTGGCTGGGTGGTTGAAGAGGTTTGGGGGATGCTTAGAAGGAAGGAATAACTTCAGGGAAAGACGGGCTCCCAGCTGTGAATGAGGACAGTTGGGAGGGAGGGAGAACCTTGGGATGGGGGGTGTGACCTTTTCACAGAACTTTTACTTGGGGACTTGAAATATTAGGTTTTGATCCACAAGCCCGTGAGTTCAGTCATGTGAATGGGAGTCCGTTTGGCAGTGCTCCAGGAAATGCCCACGGGTCCCAGCTATCGCCTGCTGGGTCCCTGACCCTCAAATCTTCTGCGGGGGATGGGAGAGCCCCCCGCATCTTAGGGCATCTGCAGTTTGCCTGTCCTCATCTCTTTGCTCATTTCCAAACTCGTCCCCTGCACTTCATACCTGTCAGGAGGAATCCACCGGCCAGGTGTTGCTGGAAATGGAGAGCAAGATTATGATTTTAAGTGGATCCTGGGCTGGGGGAATGGGGTGTGTGTGAGTGTTAGCATGTAGAAGATGGAAAGGGGTGGCCTGGAGGAGGGAACTAGTAGTAGATTACATTGACTAATTATAGGGAAAAAGCCATATTTGTTGCTCCATTAAGTGATTGCTAGGCTATGAAGCAGTTTATTGTAATTAATGCAGAAACAGCAAATAAATGTTGGGTCTGGAGTGGAGGGTCGCCAGACACCCCTCCCCCTCCAGCGCTCTGTGTTCACTGCACCCGCCATTATCCCGTAGGTAAAGAGCCTTGGGGGAATGCCTGCATCTGGTGGACTGAGGTGTGGAGCCTTCGACCAGTTTTCTGCTGGTTTATTGTGTGACAGCTAAGGAAGATCTCTAGCCTGATCTCCTCCAGACTCTTCCGTTGGGGTTTTAATGTTTGCTAAGGATGAAGGAGGAGGGACAAACCCAGGCCATCACCGCTATTCGTGCCACAGTCATTTTAATTTCAGGGCACGAGAGTGGCAGGTTATACATCCAAGTCCATCGCGCTACGGGCCGTGTGGAGTTGTGATTGCTTTCCTTGATGATTTCTTGTTCAAATCAGCGGTGCTCTTAATTTTCCAGATGAAGTAAGAAGAAAATTGGAGACTCCTCTCCCACCCTGTGTCTCTTCATCCAAGGTTTTCTGAGCATGACTCTGATTTGGAGGGTTAATATTAATTAGGAGGCAGTTTAGACCTCAGTGGCTTGATGAGGGAGCTTCATGTCGTGACAAAGGTGGCTTCTTTTTGCACGTGCCTGCTTTTGGTGAAAATGTCTGGGTTTAAAAAGCCAAGGGAATAAAGAGAGAGAGAGAGAGAGAGAGAGAGAAAGGGATGAGGGCCTGTCTCTTAAAGAAATGCAACAGATTCTCCTGGGCCTTCAGGGAGGAACGTGACGAGAGCTGGGCGTCTGGGTCCGAAGGAGGTTCTGCCTCTTGTCTGCCCTCTCCCTGTCCCCAGCATCGTGGGGCCGTGACCGGTTTGCCGCCACTGCTCTTTGCCTCAGTTTCCTTCTCTGTAAGGGAAGGTCCTAAAAGAGGTACGACTCATGTCCTTCGTTTCCAAATTGGGTGATGCTCGAATTCCTCTGGGGCAAGTGCCCCTGTCAGTGCCGGGTCACAGACAGATACGTCATTTTCTGCTGAGGCTCTAGGTTCTTGCTTCCAAGCCTTCCCAGTGCTTACTCAGTCTTTTTGGGGAGGGTGGCAGAAAGGACAAGGACAGAGAGAGCCAGCAAGCTCCACTGTCCAGCTAGGGGGAGAGGAGCCCTAGACAACTCGCTTCGGGTTGGATCACATTAGGGGCCTTTCTTCTTTGGCCTGTGGGTTTGGGTTGGTTTTCCTTTTGCTGGGCGTGGAGGGGGCAGGAGGGAGGGCCGCTGACCATGGATGTGAACGTTCCAGGCGCAGCGGGAGAGGCCTGGCTTCTCGTTCTTATCTCGGTGCTGAGTAGCTGAACTTGACCTTGGGCTAGTTGCCTTGCAGCCCTGGGTCTCCGTTGCCTCATCTGTAGACTGAGGAAAGATGGGGGAGTATGTGGTGGGAACCAGCTGCGCTTAGGGTTTGAGAGAATAGGCTTAGGAGGCGGGCAGTCTTAGAGCTTTCTTTCTGGCCTAATAATTTCCTAGGCTGTGGGACTTTGGGAAGTTCACTTAACTTTGCTGGCCCTCAATTTCCCCATCTGTAAAGTGGGGTAATGTAAGACTAGTATTTCCCTTACAGGGTTGTTGCTAGGATTGCCTGAGAGCGTTCATAAAGAGCTCACTCAGCATGGTGTCTGGGGCGTGGTTGGCACTTTGATAAGTGGGAGCTGCTTTTACTGTGAACAGCTCTGCAGAGGTCCGACTGAAGGTGCCCGAGACATTCGCCAAGGTGTGGCCACCTCCAGAAGACGGCCGCACTGCACAGATTGACATTGACGTTCCGATTTGGACAGAACCTCCCGCGGAGGGAGATCTGCGGTCAAGGAGGCGCCGTCTGCCTGAGATACCTGGTCCGGAGCTTAGATGACGACATACCCGGGCTGTGATCCGCCACTGCCCAGGCTGTGGGCCCCGGCTGCCTTGTGTACCCTGCAGGGCGTAGGAAGCTGTGGGGTGGGCCCATCTGTGTTCCCGGGCACCGGACAGCTTCACGGGTGTGGGGACCGCATCCTCCCCGCGTGTGACATCTCAGCTGCAGCAGGAGGGAAGAGGGAGGAAAGGAGGGCCGATCGCCAAGAGGTGTGGAGACTCACGTTAGTTTTTGGAAGCCCACGTCTGGTACCCTCTGAAATTCAGAGGCCTGGCTTGACTGAGGCAGGGCTGGGCAAAGGCCATTAGCGATTTCAGAATGTTAAGTGTGTCGGGCAGACGAGGGGTCAGTCTTCCGATTGCTTCCTCTCCCGCAGTCCTCCCCTCTTGGTGAAAAACAGGCACCAGCACCAGTTTCTCATGCCTGGTGTGTGCAGGAGGAGTGTCTGAAGTGGGGGCGGGTCCAGCCCTCTTCGGCCACCTGCCCCGGGAGCGGTGGCCGCGGCATCTTGTGGCCAGCCGGCTCCCGCCCGCTGCCGCCTGACTTCCTTTCCGGGGGCGGGCCTGATGAGGTGTTGTAGGTGGAAAAGCCTTAGGAGGTGTTGGTATACTATTACTGTTATGCCCTTGAAGGGAGGATGGAAAGAGGGAGTGTGGCAGAAAGCATCTTGTGGGAGGGGCAAAAGGGGGTCCCTGCAAATGAGCACAGCCCAGGCCATGTACTGGACAAACATAGTCTCTTAGGGTGCTCTCGGGCCCTGTAGAGACTCAGACTCAGGCACTGGCCCTGCCCTCCCAGCTCCCAGGCTGGAGGGAGGCAGGTGTATAAACCAGGCAGGGTGCTAGGGTGGGGACAGTGGCCATGCTCGGCTGGACCACGCACAGGAGGGGCACAGAGGAGGAGAGGGCAGGCCAGGGCAGGCCTATCAGAGGAGGCCTCCGGGAGCTGCATCTTGAGAGGAGAGATCCTCCAAGTCGAAGGAAGTGTGGGAGCACTTAGGCAGCTTGGCTTTTGCGGGGCAGGGCAAATTGTTCCTTCCGGTCTGGAGTTCACCAATCAGAGGCGGATGGAGTGAAAGACTGATTGGCTCACCGCACAGCAAGTGACTGGAGCTCTGACCCGGAGTCAGACCAAAGCTGGGGAGTGGGGTACAGTCCCTGCGTCTGCATCTGACAGGGGACATAATCCATTAAACAACTTACCACAGCATCCATTATTGGAGGACGATGTTCATAAATGCTACAGAAACACATAGGGTGTTTCAGGGAGCGTATCTTTGCCTCTGGTTCCCTCTCCCAGTGCCTCCCAGCGAACCGGCGTTGCTGCTCCATCTCCGGCTGGGTTCTCCTGGGCTGATTCTGTTCCAGCCCATTCCATTTAGCTTTCCCTTCCAGCAGGACCCAAGCTAGGATCATGCCTTCCAGAGAACGCTTTAAAAAGCCTTGCTTCCCGACAGACCGCGCGCGTGTCAGGCTTTCCCCGAGTGCGGCCGTGCTCCGCAGAGGCCTCGAGCCATCTTTACATGTGAGAGGTGAGCAAATCAAAGGTGAGCCGTTCTGCCTCAGCGAGGCCTTTTGTGTAAAAAGGACCTTCTGGAGTGAAGTGGTCAGGTTGACTGAAAACTACCAGAGCTGCCCAGCGACAGACCTGCTCCGTGGGGTAACCCGGGGAGAGATCAGGGCCGGGAGCGGACAGAGGATGCCCGGGACGGAGGTGGAGGATCCTGGTGGAGATGAAACACAATCTGGAATGTGTCTTCAGTTCGGATGTTCTGTGGCACCAGGTTGAAGTGGCTGACGGGGGACATCAGCATTGGCAGTTTTTCCCTGCTCTGACTACCCTGGCTCTATTTCCTCTGGGATCAAAGCCGGGAGATGAGGCTCGGTTGCAGGCTGCGTTGGTGTCCCTTCCTTGGTGACCTTGGGGTCTCGTGTCTTTCCTTGGGGTCACTGGGGTTCGTTTCAGACGAGGTGTGTTTGGTCTTGCGGTCAGAGGGAGCGCTTAGACGGAAACACTCACAGAGGGCTTCGGGAGGCTGGAAAGCAGCCTGGAGGCCAGCCCCGTGTTTCCCAAGGATTCCCAGATAGCAGGAGTCTGGAAGTTTCTCTTTGCAAGCCTTGCCGCTCCTCCGAGGGGCCATCCTGCGGGGTGTTCATTTTGCACTGAGACAAGGCAGAGGCCTGGAGAATGCCTGCATCCCCGCCACCCACCCCGGCTGCAGAGTGAATCCCATCCTAAAAGTAGTGCGGGCTTCCAAGCCGCGATTCTCGCCGATGTGATCAAGCAGCACGTGTGTGGCCGGCTCGTCTTTCAGGAGGAAAGGATGCTGCTTCATGTCAGAGGAGTGTCCAGGTCTCAGGGCGCCCCCTTCCCTGCTTCCTCCTCCCCTCTGTGTTCTGCAAAGGTGGGAGGCCGGTAGGAAGGGGTGTGTAGGGGGAAATGTTTTAGCCTGTCTTTTGATTTTGCGTTAAGTCGCTGTCACAGTAGGTAGATGTGCCTTGAGAATCCTTCGGAAGGTTTTATAATTGAGTCCTTTACCTCAGTGACAAGATACTACTCACCTTCCCTAAAGCGTTTAGTTTATGCTCTGTGCACGGAGCGGGAGGGCAAAACTTTTTTTTTTTCCCTAAGAAAATATGTTGTAGAAGAGGCTTGCCGTCCAGGGCAGTTGGGTGGCCACCTATTAAAGCTTTAATAATTGAGGAGACATCTGGGTACCTGAGTGGAAGGCCGCCCTTCTGGCAGGGATGATTCTGCTTTCGAAAGAACGTGCTCACCTTTAACTGTGAACAACTGTGCCTGGAGTAGTATTTAACTTTAAATTGCCCATGTCCGGCAACCCTGTGTTGCTCTTTAAACAATAAAATGTTTTTCATCTTCCCGCAGCTGTGTTCTCTGCTAGGGGCTTGCCTTTTTGCGGGGGAGAGGGGGCTCCTGGGCCTCTCCCTACTCCCCTTCTTTCCCTTTCAAACTCGCCAGGATTTCTAGAGAACACTAGCTGTGGAGTCCCCACCCGTAAACTCTCCAGAGTGGGTGGCTGGGAAGTTTATAAGCAGAGGCATCAGGTAGTAATGTCAGCCCCTGGGGCTGAAATGCTTCCTCTGTTGGCAGGAGGACCCAGGAGTCATTTTGTGTCCCGGACCCTTACCAGAGCTCCTATCTTTTTCTCCAGCTCAGGGGGGGCTTGATTTGTCTGTGATAATCAGAAACAGATTTTGCTTCCTGATCCATTGTAGATGTGTTTGAGATGGATGCCAAGCCTTAAGCCACTTAAAGAGCATGTGAACATGTATTTAGATACAAAATAAAGAAGGGCTAGCAGAGAAGGGTCTTCTTCGAAATCCCCCAAACCAAAAAAGTCTAGAAACGACAACACACAACAGTGACAAAAAGAACTCCATCCAGACCCTGGAAAGGCAGCGAATGGGAAGAGAACATTTGGCTCCAGAGTCATCAGAGTTGGTGGAGCATGTGAAAGGGTGGAGGACACACGTGGCCGCCCCAGAAGCATGGTCTTTGGTAGGGGGGAGGAGTGCGTTCCCGGAGCCTGGGGGCTCCCAGCTGACGTGGCAGTTAGGTGGGGACTCGGCGGGGCGCGCGGGGGTGGGGGGTGTTCACAGTGTGCCCAGTGGGGCTCTGTTCCTTCTCAGGAGAGCCTTCAGTTAGGAAATATCTATCGCTCTGTATTTGCAAACACTCTTAAAGGGGCGTGATGCCAACAAAAATAGGCAACTTTAGGCGATTTCAAGTGTGTTCAGGGCGGCTCTCAGCGGGGAAGCCCATTGCTCTGATGCCCTGGATCAGCGCTGCCTAAGGTTTATTTTCCTTTTTCATTCTAAAAAGGGGCCTGCAGAGTTGAGCAGTGTTGGAGTATTGGTTTCTTTTCATCCTTGTGGACTTGTTTCTCTTTAATGAAGGCCCCTCCGGCCCTCCACCCCCGAGGGGTTGTCCTGGCGACGCCTGGCTGTGAGGTTCCCAGGTGGCCCTGGTTTCAGGCGTCCTTAAGGCCCAGGCCTGTGCTTGTCCCCAGCCCTCCCCCCATGGTGTTTGCAGTTCAGCCACTGGGCCAGAACTCGCACTCATGTCTCTCACTCCAAACAAAAAATAAACCTGTGTGCTCTAGGTATGTATTTTAGAGGTGTGTATAAGTGTTTTTTCTCTTGACAAGTTTGTTGCCTACAGCTGTGCAGCCACAGCTGGCTTTGAAATCCAGAAAATACACATTTTTTTTTTTTTTTTTTTTTTTTTTTTTTGCGGTACGCGGGGCTTTCACTGCTGTGGTCCCTCCCGCTGTGGAGCACGGGCCCAGCCGCTCCTGCGGCATGTGGGATCCTCCCGCACCGGGGCACGAACCCGGGTCCCCTGCATCAGCAGGCGGACTCTCAACCACTGCGCCACCAGGGAAGCCCAATACACATGTTTTTAAGTGACTGGGGGGTAAGGCTGGTTGAAGGAGGAGATGGGGTGGTGTGGTTTGACTGTAATCACACATAAAACGCTCTGACCCCAATTTTTTTTTTTGTGGCCGCGGCATGTGAGATCTTAGTTCCCCGACCAGGGGTCAAACCCGTGCCCCCTGCAGTGGAAGCGTGGAGTCTTAACCACTGGACCGCCAGGGAAAGTCTCCTGACCCCAATTTTTAAAGAAATCATTTAATTAAAATATGGTCAGAGACAGTTATTGGGAAGAAGAAAGTTTTTAAGTTTGGGATTCCTGTTTATCCGAGTGAAGAGTGTTTCTGGTCACCATAGAGATGAGAAGCATGGGGGGAGGGCTTAAGGGTGCCATCTCCTGCCCCCACTGGGGGAGGCAGCTGCTTGGTGGGAATGGGAGCAGAGAGGTGGAGAATTTGGGGAGGCGAGTTGGTAACAATTTATTGAGGCTCTGAGCTGAGCAGGGATCAGGTTTTGGATCTGTTTTTGCCCTTAACCCCTCCCCTTTCTAGGAGCCTCGGAGGAGGAAGGGACGGAAGGTTTCGGTGCAGAGTAGCTTCGGTTTCTCAGAAGTTTCTTCTTTCCAACTTTTGAAAGATGATTTGCATCCCTCAGCTGGGACTGGCCTTTTAAGATAAGGATTGGAACATACTCTGTTTTCAAGGTTAGGGGGCAGCTAACTTTCAGGGAGGCGAGGGTAGGCAGGGGAGGGGAGTTCTCTGGGTTCAAGGATACCCGTTTTCTCCCTCCTGGGAAGAAAGCCTTTGTTTTTGTTTTCTTTTGCTGTCTTCTTCTAACTGCTTGGAGTAACTAGATAAACAAACCGGCAGAAACCAAACAGATGAACCATTAAAGAAGTTTGCAATGGCATAGACGGGGCTCTGTTTAGGAGGCTAGTAGCATCTTTACATTTTCACATTGACCCGCCATTCCTCGGCGCTTCTCTGGATGCTTGCAAATCAGAAAAAAAGCCACACACATACAATAAATGGGAGGGGGCGGCACGACACTTCAGCGGAGGAGAGGCCCAGAGGAGAGTATGCATAGCTGTGTGCTGTTAGCAACCTTCAAATAAAATCGCTTGTGGAAGGCCAGTATCTGTGCCTGGGAAGCTGCTGTGTTCTTAGTAGCTGTTTTGAATTCTGTGGTATAGAACTGAATGTTTAAAAACAGTTACAGGAACGTCTCCCCGAAGAGGTATTCCTGAGGATTTCTGCGCAAACGGAATCCTGTTTTCCCAGCAAGCATCATTATATTTTTAGAAATGTTTTCTTTCCTGATTGCCTATCAGTTAGTAAGGCTCCTAGCACTTTCTGTCATGCCAATATGATTTCCTGAACAGGTGTTTTGAAGGATGAGGGGTTATATTAAAAAAAAAAATACTGAAGGATACTTTGTGTCCCAGGCATCGATACCTTTGCATCCTCCATGGACGCGGTGGGAGTGGAGACCCAGTGGGTTTTCTACCCCCGCTTTCCTGGTGAGGGCAAGGAAAGGGCCCTGCTGTTCTATTCAGCCAGGTAGCTTTCTCTCTCTCTTCTTCCCTCCGCCCACCCCCCCCCCCCCCCACCCCCCCCCCGTTCCTTCTGCTCTTCTTTTTCTTTCTTTCGACTGATACCTAACTCCTTGTTCCGTTGCCAGGATTTGGGGCGAGTAATTTCATGGGGACCAACAGAACTGGTGGCTGTAGTTTTACTTGCTTTTTGGCATTTAAGGAAATAACTTACAAATAAATTTTTCCGTAAAGGCTGAGCACCATAAAAAAGAACGAAATAATGTCATTTGCAGCGACATGGATGGACCTAGAGATTGTCGTACTGAGTGAAGTAAGTCAGGCAAAGACAAATATCAAATGATAGCTCTTGTGTGTGGAATCTGTAGAGTCACAGGTGTAGAAAACTTACAGTTACCAAGGAGGATGGGGGGGAGGGATAAACTGGGAGATTGGGATTGACATACACACACTACTCTGTGTAACATAGATACCTAATAAGGACCTATCGTATGGCACAGGGAGCTCTACTCAATACTCTGTAATGACCTATATGGGAAAAGAATCTAAAAAAGAGTGGATAGATGTATACGTATAGCTATTCACGGCTGCACACCTAAAATTAACACAACATTGTAAATCAACTATACTCCAATACAGATGAATTTAAAAAATAATAAAAAAATAAAGACTGAGCACAGATCTTAAGTGTTTGAGGGGAAAACTGAAGGTGGCCTGTGGCGATTTTTCCTCCCTCTCCTTGAAGCGGTGTGTCCTTGCATTTTCCTCGACGGTCATGCCGGCCTAAATCAGTGTCTCTGAGAATCATTGATTACTAATTGTTCATAATTGCCTCCTGGCTCCACCCCCCCCCCCCCCCCCCCCGCCCCGCTGAGAGCACTTTTGTTTTTCACTATTCTGCAAGGAATTGGACGGATTTCTGGAGGGTTTAAGAGGCACCCCAAAAAAGAGTTTGGCGTGCCACTGTTGCTACTTGTGCTTCTCAGAGGTGACCGTGCCTTGGTATCCGGGTTCCATAAACCAGGGGCTGCCACTGACCTTTCCCAAGGTCGCTTGTCTGATGGAGAACGGATTCCCCAGCCCACTGAGGGCCTCAACTTAATTTCTTCCTTTCCTAAGGCAAAATGACCTCCCAGTAAACCCCACCCCTCGCCTTCTTTAGAGTGAACAAACAGAATTAGGAAGGTGTGTTCTGGTAGAGAGCAGGCAGCGTTGGGAAGAGACACGGGTACCACTCATTAAAACGCCGCGGTGGGATGAGGCTTGCTAGGAAGTGCAGGGTCCTGCAGGGTAGGACGCGATGCTTGGCGACACAGCAGAGGCCAAGAGGGGGGCCAGCCTGGAGAGACTGCAGAGAGTTTTGGAGTAACATTTCTCATGGCATTGGGAATTAAAAAACAGCCCCACTCGCTGCACATCCATGGTCTCTTGAGAGTATTCTGCAAATAAGTAGTCTCAAAAAGCCCCTTCCTCCCTTCCTTCCTTCCTTCCTTCCTTCCCTCCCTTCCTTCCTTCCTTCCCTTCCTTCCTTCCTTCATTCCTTTCCTTCCTTTCCTTCCTTCCTTCCTTTCCTTCCTTCCCTTCCTTCCTTCCTTTCCTTCCTTCCTTCCTTCCTTTCCTTCCTTCCTTCCTTCCTTTCCTTCCTTCCTTCCTTCCTTTCCTTCCTTCCTTTCCTTCCCTTCCGCCCTTCCTTCCCTTCCTTCCTTCCTTCCTTCCCTCCCTTCCTTCCTTCTTCCCTTCCTTCCTTCTTTTCTTCCTTCCTTTCCTTCCTTCCTTCCTTCCTTTCCTTCCCTTCCGCCCTTCCTTCCCTTCCTTCCTTCCTTCCTTCCCTCCCTTCCTTCCTTCTTCCCTTCCTTCCTTCTTTTCTTCCTTCCTTTCTTCCTTCCTTTCCTTCCTTCCATTCCTTCCTTCCTTCCTTCCTTTCCTTCCTTCCTTCCTTTCCTTCCTTCTTCCCTTCCTTCCTTCTTCCCTTCCTTCCTTCCTTCCTTCCTTTCCTTCCTTCTTCCCTTCCTTCCTTCTTTTCTTCCTTCCTTTCTTCCTTCCTTCCTTCCTTTCCTTCCTTCCTTCCTTCCTTTCCTTCCTTTCCTTCCTTCCTTCCTTCCTTCCTTCCTTTCCTTTCCTTCCTTCCTTTCCTTCCTTCCATTCCTTCCTTCCTTCCTTCCTTCCTTCCCTTCCTTCCCTTCCTTCCTTCCTTCCTTCCTTCCTTCCCTTCCTTCCTTCCTTCCTTTCCTTCCTTTCCTTTCTTCCCTTCCTTCCTTCCTTCCTTCCTTCCTTTCCTTCCTTTCCTTCCTTCCTTCCTTGCTTCCTTTCCTTTCCTTCCTTCCTTCCCTTCCTTCCTTCCTTCCTTCCTCCCTTCCTTCCCTTCCTTCCTTCCTTCCTTCCTTTCCTTCCTTCGTTTCCTTCCTTCCTTTCCTTCCTTCCTTCCTTCCTTTCCTTCCTTCCTTCCTTTCCTTCCTTTCCTTCCTTCCTTCCTTCCTTCCTTCCTTCCTTCCTTTCCTTCCTTCCTTCCTTTCCTTCCTTCCATTCCTTCCTTCCTTCCTTCCTTCCTTCCTTCCTTCCTTTCCTTTCTTCCCTTCCTTCCTTTCCTTCCTTTCCTTCCTTCCTTCCTTCCTTTCCTTCCTTTCCTTCCTTCCTTCCTTGCTTCCTTTCCTTTCCTTCCTTCCTTTCCTTTCTTCCCTTCCTTCCTCCCTTCCTTCCCTTCCTTCCTTCCTTCCTTCCTTCTTCCCTTCCTTCCTTCTTTTCTTCCTTCCTTCCTTCCTTTCCTTCCTTCCTTCCTTTCCTTCCTTCCTCCCTTCCTTCCTTTCCTTCCTTCCTTCCCTCCTTCCTTCCTTCCCTTCCTTCCCTTCCTTCCCTTCCTTCCTTCCTTTCCTTCCTTCCTTTCCTTCCTTCCTTCTTCCCTTCCTTTCTTCCTTCTTTTCTTCCTTCCTTCCTTTCCTTCCTTCCTTCCTTTCCTTCCTTCCTTCCTTTCCTTCCTTCCTCCCTTCCTTCTTTCCATTCCTTCCTTCCTTTCCTTCCTTCCTTCCTTTCCTTCCTTTCCTTCCTTCCTTCCTTTCCTTCCTTCCATTCCTTCCCTTCCATTCCTTCCTTCCTTCCTTCCTTCCTTCCTTCCTTTCCTTCCTTCCATTCCTTCCTTCCTTCCTTCCTTTCCTTCCTTCCTTCCTTTCCTTCCTTCCTCCCTTCCTTCTTTCCATTCCTTCCTTCCTTTCCTTCCTTCCTTCCTTTCCTTCCTTCCTTCCTTTCCTTCCTTCCTCCCTTCCTTCCTTTCCTTCCTTCCTTCCCTCCTTCCTTCCTTCCCTTCCTTCCCTTCCTTCCTTCCTTTCCTTCCTTCCTTTCCTTCCTTCCTTCTTCCCTTCCTTTCTTCCTTCTTTTCTTCCTTCCTTCCCTTCCTTTCCTTTCCTCCCTTCCTTCCTCCTTCCTTCCTTCCTTTCCTTCCTTCCTTTCCTTCCTTTCCTTCCTTCCTTCTTCCCTTCCTTCCTTCCTTCTTTTCTTCCTTCCTTCCTTCCTTCCTTTCCTTTCCTTCCTTCCTTCCTTTCCTTCCTTCCATTCCTTCCTTCCTTCCTTCCTTCCTTTCCTTCCTTCCATTCCTTCCTTCCTTCCTTTCCTTCCTTCCTTCCTTCCTTTCCTTCCTTCCTTCCTTCCTTTCCTTCCTTCCTGTCCTTCCTTCCTTCCTTCCTTTCCTTCCTTCCGTTCCTTCCCTCCCTTACTTCCTTCCTTCCATCCTTCTCTCCCTCCCTACCTCCCTCCCTTCCTTCTTCTCTTTCTTTCCTTTCTTCCCCCCCGCTTCCTTCTCTAAACCTTCATAATAAGACCCTTTGCAAGGGCCTCATGAGGAGCTCAAGGATGCCTCCTTGCCGTGTTCCTGTGGGAAATCAGTGCCGCGCAGAGAAAAGAAGCTCAACACTGCTTCCCTCGGTGAACACTGAGCCCCACGGGGGCTACCCCAAGTATCTTACGGGCTGCTGAGCTTGGAAGCCCTGTCGTACCTGAGTGTGGGTGCTGATGGTTGGCTGATGGATCATCTCTTCCATAAATCCTTCGCGGCCAGCCCTGGGGAAGTGGCGTGGCAAGGACGGGGAGCATTATGGACGGTTTTCAGAGGGAGGATCTCCAGTTCCTCAGTCCCAGGGTCTTGGGTGTTGACTCTCCCCTGACCCGGTTGGTCCCATGCTTCTGTTCTGCACTTGTTGGTTAGTGCTTGGTGTTTGATGTTCTGCTTTGTGTTGGGTGTCCAAACGCAGGTCGGGGCTGGGGCTTCAGCACAGGTAAGAGGCTTGAGGTTCTTCTAGGACTTTAGGTCTTTCTTCTCCTAACTAGGGCATCAGAGGGCTCTCTCCCTGCCTCATTAAACCCTCACGGTTGCACGGGTGGCCAGCCCGGGTTCTTTTGTTAATTACATGCAATCAAATGGGTTCCATCACAGGCCCTGCCTGGAGGGGGCAGGATATAGGTTTCAGCAGGTTGTGAGTGAAATCAGTCCCAGGGTCAGAGGACCCAGGACAGAGCCCGGAGTGAGAGAATCGTGCTGGGCCAGCTTCCTTGCGGGACACTATAGACCAGACGGAGGTGGTCAGACTATCTATCCCCTTCTGCAAACAACAGTAGGGCTGAGTGTGGGAGAGCAGGCCCAGGGTGGATTTGGGGCTTCTTCCTGCTTTATTTCTCCATCCCTCTTCCAGAGACATGTTTGGCAGAAGAGAGGCATTGTGGTTTGGTAGATAGGGCCTCTCTTAGAGACAGTTCTGGCATTGAATCCTGGCTGTGTGACTTGGCCAAGTTACATGACCTCTCTGAGCCTCGTGTGTGTCATATGTAGAGTGAGACTAATAGACTTGCCTGGCGGCTGTGGGGACTGAAACACCTTCTCTAGAGCAGCTAGCACGATGCCTGGCATTCAGTAGGCGCTTACACAGTGCCGACTGTTCAGCCAGGCTGTTGCTGTTGGGAGAGGCCAGAGGTTTTGCAGGTATCAGACCTTATACCAGTCGGTTAATTTTGCTCATTTGGACGGAGGGGCTGCAGTGTGCTGCCTGGGCTTCCAGGCCCTGGAAGGTTCGTTGTGCCCCCATCTCTTTCCTGCAGGATCCACCCCCATCCTTACACGCGTGGGATCTGCTCAGTTAGGGGTAACTTCCCAGTCAATTCGAGATGGTTGGCAGCCCAACTTCTCCTGGGTCCCCCCACCTTTCCTCTGACCCCTGTCTGAGAGCAGCTTTCGCCAGACACTGAGGGATGTTCTAACCATGCAGACCCTCAGCCGAGAGCTGAGGGTGGTCCTCAGCACCCAGATTATAGGTTGCTCCGGTTCGGTTTCTAATTCTTGCTTGATTTAGTGAGGTGATGGGCGAGAGCGGTGATAGAAGGAGTGGGGGTGCAGAGGGTGGTATTGAGCATGGATGTGTGATTACTTTCAGTGCTCTGGCCCAGGGTTCTCAGCCTCGGCGCTGTTGATATCTTGGGCTGGACAGTTCTTTGGGTGTGGTGGGCTGCATTGTGCATTGTGAGATGCTCAACTCCATCCCTGTCCTCTACCCACTAGATGCCAGTGGCCCCCCTTCCCCAGCCGTGACACCTGACCGTGTCTCCAGACATTGTCAGATGTCTCCTGCGGACACAGTCACCTTTGGTTGAGAATCACTGATCTGGCCCCGCAGGTGGCTTCTGTGCAGGAAGAACGGGAAAGGTCTGTCTGCGTTCTGAGGGTCTTTGGGTTTGAACCTGCACCATGAAATATTCATGGAATTCAAGAGCAGGAAGGCACTCAGGCATGTCACCTGGGCCAGGCCATGACCCCGGTAGTCCTCTCTGCGGTCAAGTGAGAAGGCAGGGAGAGGGATGCTCCCCCAGGCCAGCCTCTCTGTGGAGCTCTTCACGGAGGCCTTTTTCGCAGAGGGACTTTGTACTCGGGCTCCCGGCAGTCCTGTGTTTCGGGCCTCCAGGAGTTTGGTTACAAGCTTGTGAGTTTAATCTGCCTTCTCATCCTCTGCACACACACATATTCATCACTCCGGAGCGGGCCCCACCAAATGCACAAAATGGACTTTTACTTGAAATGAATTCATTAAAAAAAAAAAAAAAAAAGAAGGTTCTCTTGCTAGGACTCCACTGTTCTCTCTTTTCCCCTTTTATGCTTCTCTGTCGTCTGTAAGATGAGCCCTTAAGAGGGTGTCTGGTGAGATTGGTTGGCCAGGGATCTTACTAGGCCCTGATTAAAGGCAGATTATCAAATGGAAGTTGAATGTTGCTGCCGTGCTTGTAAACAAGTCAGTTGTGTGCCATAGAATCCATCACCGTTCCCTTGGTGAGAAGAAGGAGGGCCACGAAATAGTTAGTGATGTTAGCTTAGTTTCCAGCGGCTCGGCTGCCATGCCAGAGGAAGGGAGCCCATCGGCACCAGGCACCGTGACGTTTCTAGCTTTCGGTAAGTGAGTGGGGGAGAAGCTTGCTTCCTCTGATCCGTGGGAAGCTCAGAGACAAGACCTGGGTGTTGCCAGCAAGTCGCCAAGCAGTAGCTTTAGATATATATATATTTAAAATTTACTTATTTTTGGCTGTGTTGGGTCTTTGGTGCTGCACGCGGGCTTTCTCTAGTTGCGGCGAGCGGGGCCTACTCTTCATTGTGGTGCACAGGCTTCTCATTGCGGTGGCTTCTCTTGTTGCGGAGCATGTGCTCTAGGCGCGCGGGCTTCAGTAGTTGTGGCATGCAGGCTCAGTAGTTGTGGCACGCGGGCTTAATTGCTCCGCGGCATGTGGGATCTTCCCGGGCCAGGGCTTGAACCTGTGTCTCCTGCATTGGCAGGCGGATTCTTTTTTTTTTCTTTTTTGCGGTACGCGGGCCTCTCACTGCCGTGGCCTCTCCCGTCGCGGAGCACAGGCTTCGACGCGCAGGCTCAGCGGCCATGGCTCACGGGCCCAGCCGCTCCGCGGCATGCGGGATCCTCCCGGACCGGGGCACGAACCCGCGTCCCCTGCATCGGCAGGTGGACTCTCAACCACTGCGCCACCAGGGAAGCCCCTGCAGGCGGATTCTTAACCACTGTGCCACCAGGGAAGCCCAGCTTTAGATATTGAACTTGGGGGAGCCAGACGGCTTTACGGGCTGTGTGTGAGGCCCGTGATGTCTCAGTGTCTTTGGCCTCCCTCTCATGTAGAACAAAAGACGCTTGTCCAGTTGGAGCGGGTGTGGGGATCAGGGCTGGGAGAGGCAGTATAGCCTAGTGGTTGAGAGCATAGGTGCTGGGACCAGACTACCTGGCCAGGTATGAAGATGGGACTCTGGGCAAGTTATTTGATCTCTCTGTGCCTCAGTTTTCTCATCTGTAAAATGTGGTGAGAGTACAGTGCCTTCTTTGGGGTGGTTGTGAGGAATTAACGGAAGTGAAGTGCCGAGCCTAGAACCAGGCAAGGAGGAAGGAACCTACTCTTACTTCAATTACTCCAGTGTGTTATTCTGGAATGGATGGTCAGCCTTACTCCTGAGGCTTTATGAGCGTTCGTGGTTCTTACACTTCACTGTGCAGAAACATCACTTGGGCCCTTCCCTGGATGTGTTGAAATCGAGGCCTCAGTTGAAGGCCCCAGGTGGTGCTGACGCGGGGGGCGGGGTGAGGGTGTGGGTCTGCACAGAGCTTTGCGACTCCTTAACGGCAGCGTTTTTCAGATTCTCAAGGAACGAGGGTCCCCGGTGTCATCCCAGTGTCCGTCTTCAGCTCGGATTATGTGGCAACAGTTCTGCCTACTCCAGGTTGCCTGATTTGGGCACTGCGTGGGCGTGGCGGGTGTGGATGGCTGCAAGCTGCTCATCTCTGACCCTGGATCTGTGGGGTCGGGCCCGCGTCGTCCGAGGGCTGGGCCAGCACCGGCGGCAGTGAGGTGACAGGAGGATCGTCTGCTCTGGCCTGCAGCGTGTCCCTGTTTCTGGCCAAACCAGCGCCCCGTGCCTGGTTCTGACTTTGCTGGCAAGAGCTGCGGGCCTGTTTCAGTGGATAACTGGTATGTGTGTGTGTGCACGTGGGGGAGTGTTTAGGGAAAATAGCAAGGAGCAGATTGCCAAGATTCGCTTATATGTTTCTTTTCCTTGCCTTTTTGCCGTGTACATGTGTGATCAGGATCCTGGAGCGTTCCGGAATACAGCTTTGCCTTTTCTTACCCCAACTGTTCTTTCTTACAGCGGAGAGGATACAGTTCAGCACCAATAATACTGAGCAATGAATAACCCGGAGAAGATGAATAGCCTTGTGTGGTGGTAAATTAAAGTTGACTTATTGCATATAATATATACAGGTGCTCCTAATGTAATTAAGCAGCGAGGCTTTTAATGCTGCAGAATCTGAAAGAAGACCCAAGAAAATTGGGTCTTAATAAGGCTTATTGAAATAACAGCTAAACATGCTGCTTAGGACCGTTATAGGATGCTGGAAGATGGATTGACTCCGCTGCTTTTTCTTATGTGCAGAGATGACACACCTGACCCGTCATCAGCAGGGCACACGCCGGAGTTGTTCTCCCTGCGCTGGGACTGGGTCGTGCCGAGCTGTCTGTGCACTCTGGCCGCGCCCCCCTTGTGGCCAGCAGTCAGGTGGCTGGCCATTGAGCTGGCTTTTTCCAAGTGTAGGGCAAGGTTGCCTGAGGGGTTGGGACTCAGGACCCCAGCCTCACTAGCACCCTCTCCTAAGAACCGGGACAAGCAAGAGAGGGTTGGTAAATTCACAGACTGAGGCCACTCCCCCAACCCCTCCCTCTGCCCCCTGCCCCCTGCCCCCTGCCGTAGGCTGAGCACTGTTCCGGAGATGGGGATACAGGGTTGCAAGCGAAACACAAAATAGCCCCCATCCTCAGCGGGGTTGGGAGAATGCTGTGATGGAGGCAGAGGTAGGAGGACACAGGAGGGGATGGATCCCTGGAGGAGGTGCATCTGTGGAGACTGGGTTGGGGGCTGGGAAGATCCTCGGGTGTACCATGAGTACAGGACAGAGCGGTGGGGCAGCGGTCTCGGGGGAAGGGGGTTGGAGGGCGGGGTCAGGGTTTGGGTGGGAGAAGAGGCTGGACAGGTGGATGGGCGGCAAGAACAGGAAAGATTCTGTGTTTGAAGCCAAGATATGCCTTGATATGGCCTGTACCCGAAGCCATTCTGGAGTCATGCAGGCTTTGTAAGCACGGCAGGACCAAATTCATCTTTTAGAAAGAAAATTCTCAGCAGCGTTGTGGGGTTTGAGGGAGACCACTTAGCTAAGAGAACAGGGCCTGGACAAGAGCAGAAGCCGAGTGAGTATGGAAAGGTGGCAGTGAGAGTTAACTGCCCCCCCTGCCCCCGTGCCTTAGGCCTGGTGACTCCAGGGGAGTAGGGTGGGGGGCGGGGGTATTTGGAGAGATGGTGAGTCAGTGCTGAGCCAGTACTGGTGTAAGAACCAACCCCCTGGCATCTCCAGCTGCTGGGGTTCCCCCCTGTCTGAGACTGTAACCAGGTCCTCGAGGTATGCCATGTGGAGAGGTGGCTCCATGTTGCCCTTGGGAGTATTTGGGGCCAGGAATGATGGAAGAGTTTCTACAGCCTTTCTGTCAATTGCCTTTAGGAGCTTAAGATTTTAGGGAGGTGAAGGAGATGCATGCTCTACTCTGAGAAAGGACCCTCCTTATTGTAGGTGTACCCCACTTTAAGAAAACCCATTTGCTTACGGAACGAGCTAGGTCAAGGAGAGAGTTCATTCCCAGTACCAAAGGTTCCAGAATCAGAGCCTTTTAAGTAAAGAGCTAATCTTTTGAACCAAAATGTAAGATTTTATTTTCTTGGTAGAGGGCCTCGATTGCAAAACTGAGGACACTTGAACAATTTACTGCTTGGGCCAAGGTTAATAAAAAAAAGTCCATCTACTTGGTTGGCAGTATTGAGCTCCTGTGGTTTTCAGAGGTGAATCAGTGGTGCTCCTGGTGAATCAGGAGTGGTGTTTGCTCCAGAGCTTGTGGTGGCAGGTCAGGCTGGGGAGAGGGAGACCCAGGGCCCTGACCATTGCAAGGACCTTCACACGACGTGTCCTGCTTCCAGCTTGGAGTACGGAGCCACTGAGGGGTATGTGTGGAGCTCTGGGAAGCTCCTGGCCTGCGTAGGGAAGAGGGGGTGCTGGTGGGCTGAGGCCTGCTGTGAGCTCCTGGGCAGTGAGAGCACGCCTCCTCCCCCCCCCCCCCCGCCCCAAACACGGACAGTGCTCGGTGGTACCTTGCCGTGACGTGATTATTTGCACAATTAGTAAAGGCTCAAGTATCTGATCATAATTTTTTCCTGGATGTATAGCACATCCTCTGAATATATAATCAGTGCTTCTATTTTTTTTTAAGGAATATAGGATATTAGATGTAGATGCATGTTCACTTTCTCTAAGGCTTATTCAGAGAAACTGGAAAAAGTTCTTTTGTCTCTCTCAAGTGTGTTTGTACATCTCTGATTCTGCCTCTCCCCCGTGGTGTGGGATAGGGGGGTAGACGGGCCCTACAGATGACCCTAATGAAGGCTTCCTGAGGCAGACTTGTTTCTTTTCTTTTCTTTTCTTTATTTTAGTTGAAGTAGAGTTGATTTACGATGTTGTGTTAATTTCTGCTGTACAGCAAAGCGACTCAGTTATACGTATATATACATTCTTATTTATATTCTTTTCCATTATGGTTTATTCCAGGACATTGAATATAGTTCCCTGTGCTATACAGTAGGACCTTGTTGTCCATCCGTTCCATATATAACAGTTTGCATCTACCAACCCCAAACTCCCAGTGCATATCTGCTTCCCCTCCTTGGCAACCACAGGTCTGTTCTCTATGTCTGTGAGTCTGTTTCTCCTTCATAGATAGGTTCATCTGTGTCAAATTTTAGATTCCACATATAAGTGATAACACATATGTGTCTTTCTCTGTCTGACTTACTTCACTTAGTATGATAATCTCTAGGTCCCTCCGTGTTGCTGCAAATGGCATTATTTTGTTCTTTTTTATGGCTGAGTAGCATTCCATTGTGTATATGTACCACATCTTCTTTATCCAGTCATCTGTTGATGGACGCTTAGGTGGTTTCCATGTCTTGGTTATTGTGAATAGTGCTGCTACGAACATAGCGGTGTGCATGTATCTTTTTTATTTTTTGCATGTATCTTTTTGAATTAAAGTTTTCTCTGGATATACACCCAGGAGTGGGATTGCTGGATCATATAATAACTCTGTTTTTAGTTTTTTGAGGAACCTCCATACTGTTTTCCATAATGGCTGCACCAACTTGTATTCCCACCAACAAGTTGGAGGATTCCCTTTTCTCCACACCCTCTCCAGTATAAATCGTACCAATGTTTTCTTAGGTCAGTCTCCCAAAGCAATAGAAATACAAACAAAAATGAACAAATGGGACCGAATCAAACTTACAAGCTTTGGCACAGCGAAGGAAGCCATAAACAAAACGAAAAGACAACCTACGGAACGGGAGAAAATATTTGCAAATGATGCAATGGACAGGGGCTTAATTTCCAAAATATACAAACAGCTCATACAACCCAGTTGAAAAATGGGCAGAAGACCCAAATAGACATTTCTTCAAAGAAGACGTGCAGGTGGCCAATGGGCACATGAAAAGATGCTCAACATCGCTAATTATTGGAGAAATGCACATCAAAACTACAGTGAGGTACCGCCTCACACCAGTCAGAATGGCCATCGTTCAAAAGTCTACAGATAACAAATGCGGGAGACAGACTTGCGTCTTTTTTGATGGGTAGAATGAACCCTGGACTTGGGAGCATCTGGCTCTAACCGGCACCAGATCGAATGAATATGACCTTTTCATTCCAGTAAGGGGGGAAGAGATCGCCGCCTCCTTTCTCGTAAATCTTGCCTGGTTGTTTGCTCCGGTACAGCACTCCAGTTGGATGCTGCTTGGGTATCTGGCTTTGAGTTTTAAGTACTGGCAGGTGCAGGGGGCTGTGGCAGATGAGTGAGCTGAGGCGTGGCCCTGTTGGGGTGGGTTGTGGGCAAAGGCGCAGTTGAGTCTGTCCTCGGACAGCTGGGCTCTCCTGCTGGCATCTCTGAGCTTGCCACACAAAGACCAGCTCCAGGGGACTTGTTGCCCTGGGGAAGTGAGCTGGATTGGTAAAAAATCTCAGCGTGCTGCCAGCTGCAGGACGGGCGTGGCCCTCCTTCCCTGCCTCTCGCACACCCCTTCAAGACGGGCCGTCTCGTCTTTGAACCATCCGACGATGGCCGCAAGTCAGTTGATCCCTTCTTTGTGCTCCTGAAGGACTTGGCAACTTGGCTAACAAGGAGACAGTTGTTAGTTCACTTCCTCATCCATTATTCATGCAGCGAGTGGTAATTAGCATTTAGTAATGTGGTTTCTGGGGGTAGCTGAGTCGTGTTCATTCACTGAACAAACATTTGTGGATCCCCTGCTCTGGGCTGGGTGCAGGGCATGGTGCTGGGGTTACAGAGATGAGGAAGGGGCCAATTGGCCCTTGAGTTGCAGTCTGTTTGGGAAGGCAGGTCGTCAGCAGGTGTAGGTGCTAAATCAACAGGTGAAGGATGCTGAAGGTGGTACGGGACCTGCGAGGGGGGAGTAGCGGGAGAGTCGGGAAGGCTTCACAGTGGAAGGGCGTTGGACTTGGGCCTTGAAGGGTCAGCAGGAAAGAATTGGGGTGTGGGAGAGTGTTCACCCTCCAGGACCAACAGGCTTCTTGGGATTTCGTTTCCCATGATGGATGCTCAGGTGCCTTCCTGTCTCTCCTTCTCTCCTCGAGCCTCTGTCACTCAGGAATCAATCCGGTGGTCCTGCTGCCACGCGTGTTCAGTATGGTGGCTCATGGTGGGGAGGCGGGGGAGAGGGAAGAGTGCTGGTGAGTCATGCAGGTTCCCTGTGGCTAAAAAGAGAGCAAACTTCAAAGCCTAGGGCATATCAAAGATGCAGCGTGTCACACCCATGGAGCATTTTACACAAATAACAACCCAGTTTCTGGCTCTGCCACAAAAAGCTGGTCTGCTTTGGGGACATTTTTTTTTTTCTTCTATTACAAGCAGGATAGGTTGAGAAGCATCATTTGGAGCAGGGGGCTGGGTTGGTATTAAGATGGCGGGGTGTGTTCTTGGTGCCTTTTTATCCTATTCAGACTCTGTTTTTCTTTGTTCTAGCCAGTGTTTTATTACTGATAGGAATCACTGAGGGGCTTGGAGGGAGAGAGGAAAGGGTTTCTGTATAAACAGCTGTCTTGCTGATTCAATCTACAAAGTGGATTTTATAGCTGAAGTATTTGTTCTTGCTTTAAAATGCCAAAACAGCACCGTCATTTCCTCAGCTAAAAGAAGGGTCTTTGAGAATATGGGGCCTTCTCCCGTCACGGACTTCTGTTACGGGGAGGGAATTCCAGAGGACTTTCTTTGAACCCGTCGTTTTTTTATAGTCTCACGCTCAAGGAGAAAATTTTTCTTCGCAGAGTGTGAGTTACTGGTTCAGGTACCTTCCTCTTTCTGCCGTACCGCAAATTCTGGTTAAAAAAAAAAAAAATTAAAAAAAATAATCCTCTCTGGTCATCACAGCTGACTACCTGCTTAATGTTTATGTATAGATATTTCATTTTCTTTTTTATGCAAGATTTCATCCTTGCATGATCCGAGGTAGTTGGTTGCCCTGAGATTATTTAATAAATTGAGTTGGTTAATGGGATGTGACTCAGAACATATATTTAAAAACAAGTTGGAATAAGAAATAGGTCTTTTACAAAATTAATTTTTTGTTAGGCTCCTCTCTTGAGCCTTTTTGTTTGAAGCCAACTTGCTTTGTAATGTTCATATATGCCCGATTGCAATTAACATAAATTACTTTTAAATACCAGTTAGTTGCCACCGTGGAGAGAGGCCAGGGTTGTGGCTGCTTATGGAGGGTTAAGAGGTTTGGTCATTGTCTGGGTTTTTATCTAGCTGTGGATCAAATTCTGTTCCCTTTGGAGGCTGGCAGATCTGTCAAAGATTGCTTTCTTTGATGGTGAGGAGAAGGACGAAGTCTTTGCCCTGAGTGCCAGCACATTTTCTTAGCAAGAGAGAATAAATAATCATAAAATGTTCGCTTGTTTAAAAGCAAGTTATATTAAATGCAGTGTGGTATCCTAGATTGGATCCTGGAAGAGAAAAAGGACATTAGTGGAAAAACAAGTGAAATCCAAAAAAAGTCTGTGGTTAATAGTATGGAATTAATGTTAATTTCTCAGTATGATAAACGTATTATGGTTCATGTAAGGTACTAACATTAGAAGAAGCTGGGTGAAGGGTATAGGGGAACTCTGTAAACTCTCTTTGCATTTCTTAGTCATGCTAAGATTATTTTAAAGGAGATTTTTTTCAGAAGGTATATTTGGGATATTCCGAAGAATACTTTGTGGCGTTTAGCTTGCTGTCCGCATGAGCTGCCCCATGGATGCCTTTTAGCTGCTGTGCGCTGAGACCACAGTTTGTCTTTTCTCCTTTCAGTGGACATTGGAGTTCCCGATTTGTCTGCTCAGACAGTGTTGCTGTGAATATCCTCGTGCATCCCTCCTGGTGCACGTATGGGAGAGTTCATAAGAATGTGCACCCGGAAGTGGGATTGCCAAGTCATGGGGTCCGGACACCTGAAGTGTGCTAGAAGCTGTGTTTAAAGATCCCCTTCTTGCGTTATTTGTATGGCTAGGAGTAGATAGGTAGGAGTTTCCATTGCTCCGGATTCTCACCAACAGTTGTTATTATCAGACTTTTTAACTGTTGCCAGTTTTGTGGTGGCTCATTGTGGTTTGAATCTGCATCTCCCCAGTCCATAAGGAGGTTGAAAGTCATGCTCGTTTTTCTGGGAAAGGAATTCGGACACTAAAACATACTTCTCATTCAATGACACAGAAACTGCGGCTTTGGTAGGACGCGTCTTCCCTAATGCTGTTTTCCTGCCTTGGGACAGAGTCAGAGGTGTTTTTTTTTTTTAATGTACTGGGAGCATTTGGGGAGCATCTGTTGAGCTTGTCACACTTTCCTGGGGTTCTGTGTGTTGTGTTTGGAGAAGCCAGATGATACGCAGTCCTGTTGACCCTTTATTTTATAAAAAGCCCTGAGATGACAGCAAGCCAGCCTTTTCCTCGTTTGATGGGAGCGCATTGTTCCTTTTGATGTAAATAGGCAGATAAATGAGAGCTCAGGCAGAGTCCCCGGGGTGTGTGGTGGCGGCAAATCCTGGGTTAGGGGAGTGGCTGTGGGGAGGCGCTGGGGACAGCCCCAGGCAGACATCAGGGACGGGGTTGGGCCAGGCTGGGCTCGCTGGTGAGGGAGAGGAGAGAGGGAGGAACCACAGGCTTGTGGTGCGGAGAGCCCAGGGGAAAGGGGCCAGGCTGCCAGGGGTGGTCAGAGATCTGAGAAGCGTTGGGCAGGATTCTGGAGTTCAGGAGTTGGGTATTCACGGGGTGGTTCCCAAATCTGTACTAGGAATCCGTTCACCAGGGAGGATCCTGCATGGGTGAGGCTTCTGGGGGAGGCCAGTTTGTCTTACTACATATTCCGTTGAGTGCTTTCGTGTGAAAATAGACCTTTGATGTTCTGGAAAACGAGAAAGGAAAATCTGCTTTAACACCTGGGGAAGAGAAGTTGCCTATGGGAAAAAAATGTCCTGTTACGAAAGAATGGAATTGCACAGCTCGACATCTGCTGGGTTGGTTGTTCTAGAAACCCCATGAGGAGACTCTCAGGACAAAATACAGGCTTTCGGTCCCAAGTGAAAACATGTTTAGAGAGGCAGTGTTAAGGGGAAAGATACTGGAGGCTAACATTGTGTTTGTATTTTGAATATAACTATATAAATCTTACCTGTGCTTATGGACAAGGTCTGGGGGAGAACAGGGAAAAACATATTAGTTGATTTTGTTTGTATGGTGGGATAGTGTTTTAAACGTTTTTGTAGTATTATTGTGTAAGAAAAAGTCTTTACTAAAAATGAGCCTGGACTTGGCAATCTGTTATTTGATCGCACCACTCTGCATGCCTGTCCGCATATTTAGTTATTGAGCTCCTGATACGATGCGCACCTTGAGGAAGTGCTTGTCTGCAAGAAGCTCACAGACTATAGGGGATCCCAGGATGTTAGTGCCCTAGGGCCAAGCTATAGTTAACTAGAGGGGTGGGCGTCATGCTGGTGGCACCTGGTCACTGTCACGGCAAGTGGGAGAGAGTGCAGGCTCTCACTGGGGGCTCCGGGAGGACCTCTCAGAGGAGGTGATGTGGAGGCAGACCCTGAAGGGAGGGAGGGTCTGGCTAAACGGAGGGAGGAGGGAAGGCAGTCGGGACGGAGGGGGAACTTTGTTCAAAGTGGGGAGAGGCCGTTACGGACTGCTGCCTCTCAGGATAGGGGGTGATTGTTACGAGTTCACCCACAATTCCCACAGACGAGGAGTCTGGCACACAGGTTAAGGCTGACCTGCTCGAATCAGAGCTGCATTCCAGGGAGGCCAGGGCTGCAGATCCTGTTCCTTCTCTACGATTTAGGCGGCCTTCCCTTGATCCTAGGTCTTTATAAACAGGTAGCACGACCCACAGAGTATGTGAAAGGCTCTCTGTGAATCCTCACTTCCAACCGGAAAAGCATTTCCAGGCATCTGCTCCGTCTGTATTTAAAGAGGATATGGTGCTCCTGTCGTACGGTCTAGATACATTCGTCCATTCAACAGATCTTTATGGAACGTCTGCTAAGTTGAGCAGAACTGACAGGGATCCCGATCTGGCTCTCCTTCCAGCCATCCACGTGGAGGAGAGAGCAGCTTGGCACCTGCCTTCCCTGGGGTGGGGGGTGGGGGGAGTGGAGGCGGGGCTGGGGCAGCAGTGGCCCCTGGGGAGACTGGATCAGGGGCCATGTGTTCCTCTGCCTGACGAGGAAGAGTTACCTCCTGCCTCTCCACCCACAGGCCTTCTGGGGCTTGGAGTTCACTGCCACCCGCAGCAGAGAACCCTTCCTGCCTGCTAATGAGAGAGAGAGAGAGAGAGAGAGAGAGAGAGAGTGATTCCCACTGGGAGCTGCTTGTTAAAAAGTTAGACTCCTCTGCGGTTTCACCAAACAGATGACCTTACGGTGACCAAATAACAAAACACAGTCCTCTTCTCCTCTTTCCCTCCCCATGCTGTGGTCTCCTCAGCTGTAGGTCCCGCAGTTCTGGTCCTCAAGTGAGGATGAGGTTGGAAGATTTAAGTGGGACATGGCCATTTGTCCTTAGTGGATGGGAAGGAGGGAGATTCTGTTGACCCCTAGCGTTCTCAGGAATTGGGGGCACCTGGTAATAGCTAGATGTACATGTACCCCTTTCTTTTTGGTCTCATTACTGTTCAGACGCCCTGCTCCCAGCCTTTAAGGTCCTTTGGTGTACACCACCATGACTCACTTTATGAAAATACGGTGTAAGGATACCCCCTCATATCATATTAGGAAGCAGACTGATGGACTAAGGAAGTATTTGGTTCTCAGAAGGATTCACTGGGGCTCCTTTAACTAGGGAGTCTGTCCCAGGTACATTTGTATGAGGAGTTAAGTCTTTGATAAGTAAATTTCCATAGTTTCTGAGGAACGTTCTGAGCTTCTGATTCCTGCTTATTTCTTAAATCTTTCAACATTTCCTAAATCCTCAGGTTTCTTCTCTGTGTTTCCTTAACACTCCATATACCACCCCCTCCCAAACTAGTGTTTGGTCCAACACTAGTCTAGATAATGCTGTGAAGGAATTTGTAGATAGGTTAACATTTATAATCATCTGACTTTAGGTAAAAGCAGATTGCCCTCTATAATGTGGGGTGGGTCTGATCTCATCAGTTGATGGCCATGAGAGCAAAGACTGAGGTTTCTGGAGGAAGAAGCAGTTATACCTCAGACAGCAACATAGAAAACCCTGTGTGAGTTTCCAGCCTGCTAGGCTGCCCTGTGAATTTCAGACTTGCCTACTCCCCTAATTGTGAGCCAGTTTCTTGAAATAAATATCCCTCCCTTCATCTCTCTCTGTGTCTCTGTAATATCATACATATCTCCTGTTGATTCTGTTTCTCTGGAGAACCCTGACTAACCACCTGCTATCATAGTAATTGCTTGCTTAATTGTCTTTTTCTCCCTGTTGGGCCACAGGCTACATGGGAGTAGGGACAGTGTCTGTCTTCTTCTCTGCTCTATTTCAAGTGCCTTCCACAGAAGCCTGACACACAGAAGATGGTCAGTAAATATATGAAGAATGAACGAAGGCATCTTTATTCACTAAGTGAACGAAGGGGTCTGTATTCATCGATTTTTGCCTTTTTGGTCAGACAGACCTGAGTTGCAGTCCTGGCTTCACTGGGATCACAGGTTCCTTATTTGTAATGGAGGGGACATGATATCTGTCTCCCAAGTGGTTGTAAGAACTAAATGAGACGATGTGTCTGGCATGTGGTAGTCGTAAGACAGAGTAAACCAAACAGCAACAGCCATTACTGTTACCACCCCGCCCCCCGATCATCGTCACTTTCCAAGGTTGTTTCCAGGTTAGAGGGTCATATGTGCTGGTTCCCTTCGAAGTACCAAGCTTTTTCATGTGCATTTTTTCATTAAATTTAATTTCTGTTTAAATCCTATGACACCATTTTAATTGCTCCATATTAATGATGAGGAAACTGAAGGCTGGAGCTAGATGACTTAGCCAAAGTTCAATAGCAAATTTTTCTTGTGTGCCTACTTGGTGTCGGGGATTCAGACTAGTACCGGACCAAGCCCAGTTCCTGTCGTCTTTGCTCTCTGGCGTGTTACTTTGGGACGTCTGTGTTATTTTTGACCCTGGTTTTCCCCTCCCCTGTCATTTCATTACCACCAGCTTCTGCTTGGTATGGGAAGGTGTGTACTTCGCTATAGCTCCATGGGCTCGGGTGGCCCTGGACTGGAAAGTGGGTTGTTTTTCTTACAAAAGGTCCTTTATACGTTGGTTATTGAGAGTGAGGATTCCCATGGAAACAGCATAAAAAATAATGCTTTAGTTTTTAGGGCAGCCCATGAAGCCTGGAAGAAGGCCATCCTTTTGAGGCCCGAGTCCCCCTGAACCTCAGTTGGTATGAAGGAGGAACTGGGTTCCAGCGGGTATGGGGTGGGAGGCCGGTGGAGGAGAAATCACCACCGTCCGGTCAACTGCAGTGTGCTCCGATGGGGTGAAGATGGCCCTCAAGCTCAGGGATTCCTCGGGCCTTGCCACAGATAAGCCCGTAGACTCCTTGGCTTTCCTTTTCTTCCTCGATGTGGCCCCCGGGGACTCAGCCTTCTCCCTTCTCCTCTGACACCGCCACCGCCTACTCATCCCTGGGGCTTCTTCTCTAAGATGGGCGCCTTGGGAGGGTGCATCCTCCTACCTCCCTCTTCCATATTGTCCCGAGGATGAACCCCTCTTCCTAACAATAAAGCAATAGGTTTTATTGTTAGTCATTGCAGGCTCCAGTAGGAGGAAATTTCAGTGATGACAGAGGCCAGGGTACGACTGGACTCTTCTGTTGTTCCCGTGGTACCACTGAGGAGACTGAAGCTTGGAGCTGAGCTAAGTGACTTGTCCAAGGTCACTTGCTATCGCCTGGTAGGTTCCCAAGTTGAGGGCTGCCTGTATTTTCCTCACAGTGTGGCCACATCACATCCTCAGCTGTTAGCCTGTGTGATCCTACAGGCTCAGTAGGACTGAGACGCCTACTGAGCCTAATTGGGAATGTCAACCCAGGTTTTCTGTGAATTAGAGAAAGGCTTTGAAAAGAAAAGTTAATGTTCTTTAATAAGTTGAATGCACTGCACAGAGACTCTTTGAACATGAGCAAGTCTGTAGGTCATCTGGTCTACTGGGCTTAATCATCGTAGGGAATTTTAGCCTCAAGTTTCAGGCTAAGGAAGTTGTAAGTGCATCTTTCTTTCCTAGGAGCTGGAAACGGTTCTGAGCAAGGCCCTCCTGTTACTTGGATCGTGCCCACCCCCTCCACCCCCTGCCAGTTTACTCTGAAATTGCTTTGGGCTTTCTGACAGCTCATATTCCTCTCTGCCACCAGTCAGCTTCCAGGATGGGCTTGCAGAATAAGTGGCTTCAGACCTCTGTCAGCCACATGTTATCTCTACCATGGGGAAAAGTGTATATAATAAAACATGAATATATGTAGGGGGGATTTGTACATGTCATGTGTATTGCATGTGTATATGTGTGTGGTATTGCAAGAAAAGTGTATGCTATAAATATTAGGAAATGCTTGCACAAATAAATGAGGATTTAGTTGCTGTGACTGGATCGTCCTTGAGGGGAATGCCTTCTCAGAAAAGCAGGTGTTGGTTCCAGATGGTCATGTGTCAGTTACCTGAGACCCGAGCTCAGAAAGGAGAATGGGAATGGGAGGCGGGGAGGCCCCGCCTGGGGAGTCTTGCCAGTAACAGCCAGAGCGGAGGAGAGGGAAGTCACAACTCAGTGGCAGAAGGGTTCTTGAGGCCAGAGCTAAGTGCTATTAGTATAGACTCAGGAGCAGCCTGAGATACGGGCTGCAGGTCTCTGTCCACTGGGCTTCAGCCTCTCGCCCGACAGAGGGTGGCGATGGGGGTGGAGGTGCACCCTCCGTGGAGTTGGCCCCGGGGCAGTTGGCACATGGCTCGCCAGAACGGAGTAGTAGCAGAGCACCTGGGAGTGACCTCAGGCCTGTGAACAGAGCCCAGCGGAGAGGCGGGACCTCTGTAGACCTTGTCCTCTTGTATGTGAACTACAGGAAGGGGTTGTGTTCTCCCCGCAAGTGAAGTGCTGTGGGCACTCTGCTTCTTCAGCAGGCCTCAGTTCATCCACCAGTGCAATGGGGATATTATTATTATTAATTTGGGGGTGTATACTATTTTATTAATGTTTCAATTTCACCGTCAAACAATGAGCTCAAGTATATGCTGGCCCCTGTGTTCAGATTTTAAAAATAAAGATAAATGGACAGATAGCTTTAAGGGTGCTATGTATTTAACATTGTACAATATATTCAACAATTAGAGAAAATCTAGGGGGTGGTATAACTATGTACCTTTATACACTTAGTAGCACAAGTATAGGGACAGTCCCTACAATTGGAGGAAAAGCCCACCGTTCAGGACTGAGCAGAGGTCCTTGGCAATGGGGATATTATTAATGAGTGTCCCACCCGTCCCTCTCCCCACGCTGGGTGCTGTGCAGATAGAGGCCAGACAAGGAGCAGCCCCCAAACCTTTGTAGGTGGAGAGAGTCCCAGTGTCAGACAGACCTGAGTTCAGATCCGTTTCGGCTTCTTAATTACCTGGGGACCCTGGGCAAGTTGCTTGTTCTTTCCCAGCCTCAGTTTTCTTAGCAGTATACAAGGAACATAAGTTTTTGAATGAAATGGTGACACCTGCTTGGCAGTGTTGCTCTGAGGCTTTGGTGAGTTTCTGTGTAGCATGTGTCAAACTGCTACAGTGCCCAGAACACAGTAGATGCTCAGTAAGTGGCCCTTGTTACTATTGTGGCGCTGGTGGTCTGTAGGAAATCAACTGCAGGAGGGCTTTTGGTCACTGAGACCAGTTGTGGGCGTGTCTGAAGCATCATGCCTGCGGTGACCTTTGCGCAGACGATAAAGGGGTGCTGGACCCCTGAACAGCTTGGGGATGGACGTGCTCCTTTGCCAGGAGCAGGGTGCCCTGGAGTTTGAAATCCTATTTTGTGAATGACAAGAGATGATAGAAGGCAGTCAGCAGCTGCACATGCAATAAGAGACTCATCACCATTCTAGAAGGTTCTGGGAGGCCCCTGAAAGGGACCTAAATACTGAGGGTTGGTGGTGAAGTGCCCTTGGCTCAAGAGAGGTGGGAAGGCAGGAGGAGAGAATTCAAGCCATCGTAGTATCTTTGATCCCTGCTTTCTCGGGAGACAAGCCACCATGCTCCCATCTGGAGGGGCGGCGGGTGAGGTCAGGGGGTAGCAGAGCACAGTGTAGCAGTAGGGAGTCAGCTGCCCGAGGGGCCCCTGGCTTTGCTGTCGGGGGGTCCTGGAGAGCACTGAGCTGCCCTCTCTTACAGTTTCTTGTGGCCTGAAGGCAACTTTGCAAGGAATAAAGTGCCTTAAATCTGAAGCCTCTGTTGGGTCGTATAGCAATTCCTGCCTACCCTCTATACGCCCTTCCCAATTTTTCTTCTTTTCAGACCACCAAGTGGAGGAAACCTGATGTGGGTACGCTCGAGGGGCTCAGGGTGGGCACTGACCTCTGGATTCAAGGCCGTAGGCTCCCCGGGGACGCAGGTTGAGAAGACTCCCCCAGGGAGGCTCCTGACAAGGGATCAAATGCTGTGCTGGAGGTGCAAGGCTGGCAACCCCGTAACCTTCAGAAGAGCAACCTCTGAAGTCTCCGGAGTAGAAATCGACCCCAAGTAGAAAGTGACCCTTTATGTTTCAGGTTCCGTGTAAAAAGGAAAAAAAAAAAAAATTCTACGATGATACCCAGGCTGTGCTTGGAGGATACCGTAAACTTTTAGCTTGACTCTCTGCTCTTTGACCATGAAGGATTTTGGTATCTTCTGTTTATATGAATTCATGGCCTTGTTTTGGACCCTCCTCTAGAACACAGGTTTCCAGGCACCATCTGAATCCCAAAGAGGGGGTAAGATTCCCCTTTGCAGATGTGAGCGTTCCTTTTCCGACGTCTCAGCCCTCCTTTTAGGGCTGCAGCGAAGTTTAACCGTAGCAGCGGGTTTGCGGAAGCGCCCAGTTACATAATGCACGTTCAGGACGTGTGACTTTCTTTGGTCTCCTTTCCCAGCATAAAACATGTCCACACCCGGGGGAGGGCTAAGCGACCGTCCAGATCTGCCTTCTCTCCCTGCCCCGTGTTTAGTTACCACTACCTTTTGACAAAAGAATTACTTTCTCTTCCTGGTTTTGAATCCAGGACCTTTTGTGTATTTACTGCAAATGTGATGAATGCTAGTCCGTAGAACCCACCTGCCTCTTATGCCTGGGAGAGGCATTTTTAACCCCTGGCAGTTTGCATTTCAATATGGTGGATTAAAACACACACACACAATAAAAACAAAACCCAGCTCAAAACAGAGATCATTCTTGGCTGCCTAGAGGGAAACGAGTGGGGGAAGCTGCAGAGTGCCGGGGCACAGACATACAGGAGGGCAGGGGACCTTGTTGGGAGGTGACTGCCCTCGAGGGGAGGACGGCTTTCCTTCGGTTCAACCCGGTTGACGTACGTCGCCACCTCCCGTGTGCCATGCACTGTGTGAGGTGAGCTCACACGTAGCTGGGAGTCTGGTGGGCAGGTACCTGCAGGACAGGGCACCCTGGAGGTGGAAAGGAAGACCAAAGTGCTGGGCCTGCTGGGCCACCAGGGCAGCTTCTCAGACGAGGTGATACCTGGATTGGGTCTTAAAGGATGGCAGATTAGTTTCCTAGGGCTGCTGTACCGAAATACCATGGACTGGGTGGTTTAAACAGCAGAAACTTATAGTGTCATGGATGTCTGAGGTCAGGGTGTCAGTGGGTTGTCCTTCTGACGACCATGAGGGAAAGATCTGTTGTAGGCTTCTGTCCTTGGCTGATAGGTGATCCTGTCCTCTGTGTCTGCATATTGTTTTCCCTTGGTGCGTGTACACGTGTATGTGTGTCTGTGTCCACATTACTTCTTCTTCTTCTTCTTCTTCTTCTTCTAAGGACACTGGTCATATTGGATTAAGGTCTACCCCGATGACTCATTTTAGTTTAATTACTTTGTTAAAGACTGCACCACCAAATGGTTACATTTGGGGGTGGGGCTGGGGTTAGGTCTTCAACCTATGACTTTGGGGAGGGACATGGTTCAGCCCATAACAGATGGTAGGAGTTTTCCAGGGAGGTGGAGTAGTTGTAGGAAAGGCTTTCCTCCCAAAAGGGCGTAGCAGGTGCGTAGCTACCAAGGAGAGACATAGCCCTGTGTATATTGGGAGTTGTATGTATTTCGGGGTATATGAGTTGGACAGTGGCACGTGGTGAAAAAGGGGAAGTAGAGGGGTCAGAGTATATGTGAATCAAGAGTTTGAACTTGATTCTAGAGGCTTGCAGCTCAGAGAGTCATCTCTGAACCAGTAGCGTGAGCCGGGAGCCCCTCTGGGAGGCAGGATCTCAAGCCCTACCCCAGACCTGCTCAGTCAGTACCTGCATTTTGACAAGATCCCCAGGTGATTGACGGGCACATTTAAGTTTGCGAAACACCAGATCTAGAACAGTGGTTCTCAGCCTTGGTTGCCTGCAACTCTTCCCTTCAAAATTCTCATTTACTTGGTTTGGGGTGTGGCCTGGGCTTTGTTGTTGTTTGTTTTTTTTTAATCTCCCCAAATGATTCTAATTGCAGCCAGGGTTGAGAATCACTGTTTTGGGCAGTGGGGAGCCATGGAGCGTTAAAGCAGGGCGTGGTGTGGGATAGGAGGCACAGAAATGGCTTCTGTCCTCTTTCCCAAGAGCGGATCCTAGGCCTTGGAACCAGAAGGAGCCCTGTCCACCCAGTGGCTGTCCTGCTGTCGTTTGCCTGGGGTGGGTCGGAGGAGTGAAGGACAAAAGCTCACCTGCCTGTGACGGACGCCCTGACTTGAATGTGGCTCGGTCTTCTCAAGGCCCCTCGGTGGGGACATTTGACGCCACTGCTGCCAGCATTTTTGAGTGATGGGGGTCGTGAGTGGAGATGAGCCTCTACTGGGGGAGGTAGGGCAGGTGTGCAGGAGTTGAAGTGGAATTCCCAGCCAGGTTGTGGGGAAGCGGTATTCTTATTTCCCATTGCACTGGAGCTTCTCGAAGGCTTTGCCCACTCCTCGGAAAGGATGCTTTTCATGGCTGTTGCATGCACCAGATAAGCTCTCCAAAGCCCACCGGTGATAAAGGTGATCTACAGAAAACAAACATCAGTGAAAAAGCAAATAAACCCAAACAGCGTTTATCCCAGTTTAGCTTCCAGACGTGGATTAGGCAGGTCACGTGACCCACAACTTTCCCTCAACCCTTAGGAGACTTCTTCCGTGGAAATCTTTTTCGGCAGCTTTGCAATTTTGATTTTCAGTTAATTAGATTTGTGCTGTTTGGGAGACTCGGTTAATGCATTTCACCCCACAGAGCTAATTTGCCTCTGTCTAAATTAGGTCTTGGCTATGGCGGAGGGTGTACCCGGGATATGTGAATATAGACTCACAGGGGTATCGAGAGGCCTTTAGACAGTAAACAGGAGAGGGCTTGGAAATCACCATTTGTCATCATCATCACTGTTATGGGATATCTGAGGTCCCACCGGGTGGGGCGAGGTGTTCTTTGGAGAAAGGGCATCATTATGAGACTGCACAGCGGCCTTGTTAAACGCCTCTCGAAATCCAGCGTGGTGTGGTGTCAGCTTGGGGCTATAGCATTAACGAGAAGGGGTCTATTTGGAGAGTATGAAGTAGTGGGTAATGCAAAGTAATACATTTACAAGCCCTAAACTCTTGAACTGAGAGGGACTGTAGGAGTTATCTCAGCCAGGCCCGCATTTTACAAGCCCAGGAAACTGAGGCCTAGGGTCCTGCATTTGATTTTGGAAAATCATAGGCTTCTCTTCCTTCTCCATGTGTCCTCGTCTCCCCCGCGCGCGCTTTGGGTGGAAAGGTGGGGAGGGAGGTTAATCCAAGTGTGTGGTATTTGAGAGGCATCTCTAGGAACTGAGTGGCAGCTTGGGGTCCAGTTTTATGGATTCATCACAAATTCTGTCCTTTGTTCCTGTTCTCCCGTGTCAGAGATTATAGACTGCTTGTTAGTGATATGACACCAGGAATCATAATTTAATAATTTATACCCTGCTGCTCTTCTCAAAAGGCTTGGAGGCAGCAAAAAAGAAAGGGGAGCTAGGTAGATAGAATCAGACTGTTAAGAGGAGCGCTCCGGGGCCATTTTTGTAGGCGGGCTCTGTTTTCAGCGTGCCTGTGGATAAAATAGGACCTGTGTGTTAGAGATCATGGGGACCGTCCAGACCAAGGGTTTAGATTCCCTTTGCTCCCCCTCTGCCATCTCTGATCGGTTGCAAGTAGCTTGCCTCCTGGCGTGCTCCTGATCGGTGGGCGGAGTGTGCACTCGATTAGCCATGCCTGTCAAGGCCAGGGGGTGGGGGCAGCAGTATGCTTGCTCTCCCTCACCATCTCTTCTGCGTGCATCACCAGTTGAGATTTTGATGTGTGGAGAATCCTATTTTAGGCATTTTGGAAAAGGACAGAGACATAACCTCTGTCCTTGGGGGAAATTACAGTTCCATCGGGGAGGCAGAATATATGCACGAAGAGGACTTGAAGCCCAAAGAATCTCAACCATCTCAATTAGCATTATTAGCATCATTTAGTAATAACTGCCCTCTAACATTCTATCACATTTTCTGGTTTTGACACATGCAGTGCATAGGACAGAAAAGAACTTATGTGGCAGAGAAAGAAGTCAGGTTGCTGAGACGGGGACTTACTTCCTAAGGCCGTGCAGCTGGTAAATGCAGCCCAGGACGTCAGGGCAGTGACGACCTGCCTCAGTCGTGCTGCTCAGGGAAGGGCCCAGGAGGGGTTTAAAACAGGATGTGGAGGGCAGGCAAGGTGAGCATGTCTGGGAACAAGGGAGGAGGTCCAGGGAGGGTGTTCGGTGCTGGTGGGTGGTATCTCCCCTGGACATTCTGTTAGTGGAGCCTTTTCCCCATTGTAGACTCTAGGCTGGTTTTATCGGAGTCTTCATCATGAGACAGTGTTCTGAGATAGTTGGAGGGCTCCTGCCTTACTTTGGGCTCCAGCCTTGGGGAACTGCTCCAGTTTCACTTGCTTCCCTGTTCTGAGAGGGTGGCCACGTGACCATGGACAACCCGAGGGGCCAGAGAACTTGGGGGGCTGGCTGCAGTTGGGGTGCTCTTCATGAGAAGCTTGAGTGGAGCAGGATGTGGGGACCTCCTGTCTGATCCCGTGGTGCCTGTAGGGGTCTGGGGTTGCAGGGCCTGGGGAGAAAAGGGAGCCAGGCCTCAGAGCACCTGGAGCACATCCCTAAATCCAACCCTTAGAGAAAAGGGAGAGTCTGAGGTGCACGTTTCCCCTTTTCTATTTTCTTGTGTTTTGCCTTTTAAGTGCAAAGAAGATGCCGCACAGCGGGAACATCTGTGCTCCCCAGAATTCTGTGGCTGATTTGTTAAATGTAAATTTCCTAATGTAGGTTATGGAGCTGGTGAGGGGGAGAAGCAGGCAGGCTGGCTGGGGAAACGTCTCTCCCCACTCAGCTTCACATGGTGCATGTAGCTCCAGGGCCAGCCTTGAAGAAGGTGAGACCAAGGCTGCAGCTCCCCATGCCCTAGGCCCGTGCTTGTGCCCATGGCCTTGGTCTTGTCTTTTTCTAAGCTGGTGATTATGTGACTGGGTGGGTGGAGACAGTTCCTTAGACGGTTGCGAAGAAGGTGGTCAGCAATACGCAAAGCTTGCACTGTCACTGATGACTAGGGACCTCATTAGAGTTTTTTAGGGCCCAATGGTTATTTACTGAGAAAACCGAGGAAATGGAGGCTCAGAGAAGTAAAGTGACCGTCTCAAGATCACGCGAGTGGTTTGGAGGCACAGCCAGCACAGGGGCTTGAACACCCCAGTTCGCACTGGAAATACCACATTTCCTCAATTCAGGATGCATTTTTGCTCACATTTGCAACGTTGAAACTCAGGCCGCATCTGACAAATGGATGGCATGATGTCAGAATGGTGACCCTTACCATCTGTGGGGCTCTGGGTCCATCAGATAAGGGAGAGCCTGTTTCCCGAGGGCTTGCTTTATGACTGGGGTTGTGCAAATTGCTTCGGACATGTCTGCTCGATTTCATCCAGAACGAACCCAAATCCTACTGAGTAGGGTTTTTTTTACACGCATTTCTGATGAGAAACCCCAGCTCCTCTCCAGCCACGCTGCTGGTCAGTGGCAGAGCTTCCAGCTCCAGGGAGGCCTCTTCAGAGGGAGACGGGCCCTCAGACCTCTTTATTTCTCCTCGGTGCCGGGCCTCAGATGGGCTGACAGTGTGAGACCTCGTCCTTTCCCCCCCCCCCGCGTCATCCACTGTCAGCGTCTCTGGAATGAGACTGCTTTCTTCCTTCCAGTGGTCACCAGGCTGCTGCCTGCGAGTTTTCTGGACACTCGCTGCTGAATTGTATTCTGATCGAAAGAAACATGATTACTCTTGGAGACTTGAGGGCAATTGTGAACACTTGCAGCCTGCTTTCTTGCTCAATACTCGCTTGGAGGAGCTCTCTGGAGAGGATTGGAAAGCCATCTTTGGGTGGAGAGTGATCTGCGCAGCCTCAGCTCTATGGCGAGGATGGGGACAGTCAGCTCTTCATCTCTCTTGGGGAGGGGGAGAGTTATTTTTTTGTTTAGGCAGTAATGTGGGGACTTGAATCCGGGGCAGAGGTGACATCTCACCTTTTCAGGTGCAAGCCAATTTGTCGCAGGGTAGCGGAGGGCATCGTTAGGGATGCCGGGCTGTTTGGAGAGTCCTCAAGGGAGAAGACCTGAGGGGAGGCACCGTCAGATGTTCCTCGCCAGTTTGCAAAGCACTTGGAGGTAATATTTTAAGATAGTTGGGGAGGGTCAGAGGTTCCTACCCTTAGAGTGTCATCAAAGAGCTAAGTGATGCCCAAAGGGAATGAATAATTCTTCCAGAATTCTTAGTTCTAAGCTTTCTTCTTGTTGAAATAGGCAGGCGTGGGGAGGCCTGCCTCTCACCCCCACCTTTAGGTGCGGTTAGAAAGAACACTAAGCAGACCCTTGCTGTCTTTGTGCCCACGCGGGGGAGGGGGTGGCGTCCCGTGGAGGGGTGACCCAGGGAAGGAGAAGAAAGGGACATGGGGGCATAAGGGGTTTTGGTGGCTGTCTGAGCCCTGTCCTGTGGTCATTCATTCCCCAGAGATGGGAAAGGGCCATCTGAGCCTCCCCTTCACTGGCTCTCTGCTGTACTGCCCTTCCTCCATCTGGGTTCCATTGTCCAGCCCTCCTGACTGCACCGCCCACCTAGACCAAGTGGAGGAGGGTGTAAGGACATTCCACTGTTCCCTTACCCTGGCCTGTAATGGGGAGCCTTGGATTTGGAGCCTGGGGGGCTCTAGTGGCTTCCCATGGACTCTTGAGTACCACTGAACCCTCTGAACATGGCTCAGCCGGACAGGCTGGGACAAGGGACCAGGAGCCTCTGTTTCAGCGTCTGAGGCTGCCGTGTTTCTGTTGAGGCTTCCAGGCCTTATCTCTCAGTTTTTACTGTGCACCACCAAGCAGGCAGCAACTGTAATTACCAGCACTTTGAGGGCTGCCATTCACCTCGGCAAGGTGATTTCAGAACATTAGATCAGAATTAGAGAAGGAGAAAAACAAACGATCCACGGAAGCTCCCTGCCCCACCCTCCTGCGATCTGCCGGCACTCCAGCACTCCAAAGCATGCGTTTTGGAGACAGAGCTCTGTTAGCCAGAAGTCACTCTGCGCTTTCTCCTGCACGGGGCACATGGGTTTCCCTGCAGTGGAGGGGGCTGGCTTGTCTTCTGGCTTGTGTCTGCTACCCACCCCTGCCTCAGGAGCCATTGGGTGTGTGCTGGAGAATCACATGGGGAGAGGGCTGAGCTGGAGAGGCAGATGTGGTCATAGGAAGGCGAGGCCAGGGCCGTGCTGTTGGCTGCTCTGATTTGTCTTTTGTGTTCGCCTGGGAAGCTTTGCCCTAGTTTTAAATTTTAAGCTCCATGAGGGTAGGACAGGCTCGGTCTCATTCACAGGTGTACCTACAGAACCTGGAGCGGAGCCCAGTATGTGTCTGTGAGAGCAGGATTTGGGACTGGATCCCCTGTGCTGAGCCATGAGGCGGGGAGCCCTGGCCAGCTCCTTCAGCCCCCAGGGCAGGAGGCAGATGTACTGGATCTGGTCTGTTCGGATGTCCTCTGCACTTTCTGCTCAGGGATTGGCCTCTGGAGTCCGATCAGAACTTGAATGGAAAAATTTATTCCTGTTTCAGGAAAGCACAAGAAAAATATTTGTTCCCATCATCAAAGTGGAAATTTAAGTCAATGACAATGGAAACTATTTCTGGCCATTCACAGACTAGGAAGAGGAGGGAGTGGGTTGACTCGAACAGGGCGGAAGAATTCGGGCACTGAAAACTGTAAATTTTAGGGGTGACATAACAGCGTGGAAATAAAAAACTCCCCAAGGGAACATAAACCAACCCTTAATCAAACAGGCTGCACACCCCGTCCCGTTCACCGGTTTGTGCTAGGCATTGGGGGTGAGTGGCTGCCAGGAGAACTTTGCACACTAAGGGAGAAGTATTGGGTTTTCTTTCTTCTCCTCCACACGAGAGTTGTTGACAGCAGGCAGCTTCTCGGGGCGCCCGGTCACTGATCCGTGCCTGTCTCCTTCATACCCACTCTCTGCTTTCAAGCTGGAAAATCCAGTTGTGGTTGTAGGTCTCTGGATTAGTTCAACACCTGGCAGGTTTCCCGGTGAAAATGTAAGGGGCACACAGTGGTGAGCAAAAGCCCACCTGGGAGTTAGGTGTTTTGTAGGTTAGAAGCAGGTTGGGAAAAAGCCCCAGCTAATTAGAGTAATCCAGTGGGGGGAAGGGGAGTTAGATGAAGTAGGATGGACCTTGTGTGGGTGATGTTTGGTGCTGGGCGATGGGTGCAGTGGAGTTCATTATATCAACCTCTTTAATTTGGTGAATGTTTGCCAATGCCCGTAGTAAAAGGTCATAAAAAAAGAAAAGAAACAGCTGACCTTCTTGGGCATCACCCCCCTTGTGTTAGCATAGGTCTGTTTCCTCATCTGTTCTCCACAGACTGACTCTCCCGGGACCTGGGTTCCAAATCCTGACGGAGAGTGGGAAAGGAAAGATGTGAGACAGACTTTTTATTAGGGTTTTGACTGAGAGCATTACTTTTCCATGGACTGGAGATCCATGTCTGAGAAGCAGTTTGGGTTTTCCCTGCTTCCAAGGTAGACATCCAGGGAAATGTGGAGGTCAGCTGGACACTTAGTGGCTGCTCCCAAAGACCCAAGTTCCCAGTCCAGTGGAGGCCTTTGCTACTGCCCCAGCAGTCCCTTGGGGCATGTCCCCTCCTTCTGATGGGCGCCCCTTCCTCGATGACGGTGCCAGGGCTCGGCTCCCAGGGTGGCTGTCATGCCTGCACGGGCACAGGCTGTGCTGCTCTGCCTGTGCGGAGGGACTGTTGTTCAAGCCAGAGGAATTGGCAGGTGAGCGTGGGGAGAGCTGCCGCTGCCGTCTCCCAGGTGGCCGTTCCTCACGGCCGTGGCCACCCGGGTCTGTCTGTCACCCTGAGCAGCCTCCTCCTCTTCTGCCTGGCTTCGGGCTGGTGCTTGTTGCTAATGGGGGAGCAGTGACCATTTCCGAACGGGTGCTTGTAGGTCGTCCTCAAGAGTGGGCGGACACCAGCTGCATCCCAGCCTGGGCCATCCTGTGGTTTCTCCTGGTCACCCTGCTTGGTAAACCTAGTGTCAGCCCTGTGGCTCAGAAGGATGGGTGACAGGTGCTGTCCCCACCCCCTGACCCACTGCTAGGTCTTCTCTGACTTGCTTTCTGAGCCGGAGGGACTCAGGCCATAAGTACATGACTTGGGTACTTCGCCCACCGGCTGTAACCGGGAGGAGGAAGGGGTGGGGGCGTCGGGGCAGGGAGGCTGCTTCGCCTCAGATCCTCATACTGTTAAAACAGCGAGGTCCTTTGGTCCTTCAGAAAGTGGCCTGTAGAAGGGGGCCTCCGTAAGTCCTTGTGAGGAGTGCGGGCCGTCTCTGGCACTAAACACTGTCCTCAGCTATGTTCGAGGTCCATGCGTGCACCAGGCTGGCTGTGGTGGCCTCCCTCTCTTTTACCCCCTCTGCTGCCTGCCTGAGTTGGCATCATCAACATTCCTTCCTTGACACTGGCACCGTCTCCCAGTTGGGCACCTCCTCCCTCTCTTCCCCTTCCTGTCCTTTTACCAGGCGGCCACCCCAGAGCATTTTACGAAGATGCCAATCTGATCGTGACCGCCCTTCTTCCAGCTCTTCCAGGGCTCTCTGTGGCCCGCAGTGTGTGTGAGGTCTTCAGCGGGGCCAGCGTGCTTTTAGGATGTGACTCCGCCCTCACTTTTCGGCCCCTCCTCTTGCCACGCCTGCACACACATCTCAGGTTGCACCTTAGACCTGTTTCGTTCCTGACCTTCTCTGCTGGTTCCAACCCCCTCACCTTTGCTTCTGCCAGTCCCTCTGCCAGAAATGTTCACCTGCCTTGTTCACCGAGGCTCCTATTTCTCCTTCAAGTTTCAGCCGAAACTGTGCCTTTTTGGTGATGCCTTTCCTGTCACCCCCACTTAGTTGTTTGCCGTTGCTTCCTTTGTGGGACCCCAAGACCTTGTTACTTACGGAACCGGTCTGCAGACCCTTGTCTGCAGACCTGATATTCAAAAAGTTCTGAACACCAGAAGTTATTTTGTAGCTCGTTTGGCCGCAAAATCTGATGTGAACTGTCTTGAGACTCTTTGTAGTATTTCTTGAGCCCACTTGGCATGGCTTTACAAGTGGTTGATCACAGGCGCTGCTACAGGCCCCAGGGAGGGGAAGAGGAAGGAAGGGGAGATTGATGCTTCATAATAAAGTACATGTACCTGTTACCTGTCTGAAATCAGAAACATCTAAATTCAAACCTATCTGGCCCTGGGGCTTTGGAGAAGGAATCGTGGGCTCATATCTATTGGTTCAAGTTGGCCCCTTCCCACTAGACAGTAAGGGTCTCGGACTGTGTCCTATTCAATATTTTTGTGTTTCCTTAGAGTCTTCAAGAGTAACTGGCACTGTTAGAATAAATGCTCAGTGAGAGTTTGTTGGGGGAAATGGATAATAATTGCTAGCATTTATTAACACTTACTAAGCACTCACCGTGTGCCAGGCTCCCTTCTAATGCTTTACTTATTTCCACTCAGTTGATTTTCACAGCAGCCCTCTAAGAGTAACAGCACAACTCAGATTGGGACTTGAACCACGGGCGGGGACTCGAACCCAGCCAAAACCCAGATTGGGACTTGCACCCATGGGCTGGGACTCGAACCCAGCCGAAACCCAGATTGGAACTTGAACCCACTGTCTTTTAATTGAAATCACACACGTGGTCTCAGGACCTACTTGGAGCTCAGGTTCTTGATGTCTCATCGCAGAAAGAATTCATTGAGAGACAAAGTGATAGGTAAGAAGTGGCTTTATTTAAAGAGCTCCACGTTCCACAGATAGAATGCAGTCCATCTCGAAAGGTGAGAGCCGGCTCCAGGGCATGGGGTTGTCTTGGAAAGTAAGAGCGGCCCTGGGAGAAGCACACTCCACAGAGTGTGGGCCATCGCAGAAGGTGAGAGGCCCTGAAATAAGGGGTGGTTAGTTTTTTATTATTTTTTTTTTGCGGTAGGCGGGCCTCTCACTGTTGTGGCCTCTCCCGTTGCGGAGCACAGGCTGCGGACGCGCAGGCTCAGCGGCCATGGCTCACGGGCCCAGCCGCTCCGCGGCATGTGGGATCTTCCCGGAACGGGGCACGAACCCACGTCCCCTGCATTGGCAGGCGGACTCTCAACCAGTGCGCCACCAGGGAAGCCCAAGAGGGTACTTATTTTATATGTGCTTTATAGATGGGAAAATTGAAGCAGCTGCTGGTTAGGTAACTTGCCCAGATCACATGGCCAGAAAGTGGAGAGGAGAGATTTGAATTCAAGTGCCCTGATGTTTAACCACTGGGCTCTCCTGCCTCCTTGGAGGTGTGAGGACATTGTGCTTGGCAGTTCAGGCAAAGCTGTAGGATAAGGGGGAAACAATTTTAAGGACTTTGCCTTCCCCACCGCAGTGTTCATGCTTTCTTGCTGTCGTGGAGTTGGAATAGTACCGCTCATCCCCAGAGCATTTTTAAGAGGGTAATAAAATGATTGGATGTGGGAATTTAAAAAGAAAAAAAATCTCAATGGTCATTGAGTTTTTACTGAGTGCCAAATGGAATTCAGCACTTACAGACCATCCAAAGTAACGTGTCTTTGCTTTCATCTTGTCCAACTTTTAGAAGGATGACAAACCAGAGACCCAGAGAGGTCAAGTGACTTGCCTGAGGTTACACAGCCAGAGCATTGCATTGCAGGGACCCAAATCTGATACCCCTCAGTGGGTACCTTTTCTCTCGCTCCAGGGAGGTACTTGAGCATGAGGGCTGAGTCATTGTATGGATTTCAGCCCAGACCGTGGAAACTCTACCCTCGGTTGGTTAGCTTGCTGGCTGACCACATGACTTGTGAATTGGTATCAGACAAACTTTTAGAACAAGCAGTGTTCCACTCAACACATGCTTGCTCTGTGGCATCAAGGGGAATGCGGTGTGTGGGGGGCAGTCCTGTCTACCCTCTGAGCTTCCTGCAGACAAAGCTGAGGATTGACTGTGTCTATTCCAACAGTTGAGTGGTGGCTGCTTTTTTTTTTTCTTTTATAAAGTTTTAAAAAATAAATTTATTTATTTTATTTTTGTCTGCGTTGGGTCTTTGTTGCTGCGCGCGGGCTTCTCTGTAGTTGCGGCGAGCGGGGGCTACTCTTTGTTGCGGTGCGCGGGCTTCTCATTGGGTGGCTTCTCTTGTTGCAGAGCATGGGCTCTAGGCATGCAGCCTTCAGTAGTTGTAGCACTCAGGCTCAGTAGTTGTGGCTCATGGGCTCTAGAGCGCAGGCTCAGTAGTTGTGGCGCACGGGCTTAGTTGGTCTGCGGCCTGTGGGATCTTCCCAGACCAGGGATCGAACCTGTGTCCCCTGTGTTGGCAGGCGGATTCTTAACCACTGCGCCACCAGCGAAGTCCCTCTCTTTTTTTAATGAACCAAAATTTTTAAGCTTTATTTTTTTAGAGCAGTTTTAGGTTAACAGTACAATTGAGAGGAAGATATAGAGATTTTTCTGTTGAACCCCCCTGCCCCCCTCCACATGCACAGCCTCCCTCATTATCTACGTCTGTCCCCCGCCAAGAGTGGTACATTTGTTACAATTGATGAAACTACCTTGACATCGTATCACCCAGAGTCCATAGTTTACCTTAAAGTTCAGTCTTGGTGTTGTACATTCTGTGGGTTTGGACACATGTATAATGACACGTATCCATCGTTGTAATCTCACACAGTCTGTTCATTGCCCTGAAAATCCTCTGGGCTCCACCTATTCGTCTCCGCCTCCCAGCCCCCAGCCCTGGCCTCTGCTGAGCTTTTTGCTGTCTCCATAGTTTTGCCTTTCCCAGAATGTCCTATAGTTGGCGTCACACAGTGTGCAGCCGTTTCAGATTGGCTTCTTTCACTTACTGATAAGCGTGTGTTTGTCTGAAAGAACATTTAGACCACATTACGCACAGTTTTCTAACTTGCTCTCGATGCCGTTTTCACCCTGTGCTTGTACCTCAGTGTCAGTGCTTTGGGCGGCAGCAGGGTGCTCAACCCTCATTTAATTAATCCTCTGTGGTTGGACAGCTGGGTGGCTCAGCTTTGGCTGTGGAAACAGTGTGACAGTCAACATCCTTGAAGAGCCTTTTTAAAAAATTTTTTTTTTTTTTAATTTTTTGCGGTATGCGGGCCTCTCACTGTTGTGGCCTCTCCCGTTGCGGAGCACAGGCTCCGGACGCGCAGGCTCAGCGGCCATGGCTCACGGGCCCAGCCGCTCTGCGGCATGTGGGATCCTCCCGGACCGGGGCACGAACCCGCGCCCCCCGCATCGGCAGGCGGACCCCCAACCACTGCGCCACCAGGGAAGCCCTGAAGAGCCTTCTTTTAAACCCACTTGTTTGATTATTGCCTGAGGAGACATTCCTCTGTGTGGAATTGCTGGGTCAAATTTTGTGTATTTTTTGGTGTGTGTGTGTGTGTGTGTGTGTGTGTGTGTGTGTGTGTGTGTGTGGGCTTGTGATACATTTTGCCAAATTATACCACTGAATTTTAGTTACCTTGCTGATTCCTCACTCAGTTGGCTTTGGGGGTCCTCAGATAGGAACCTCAACTCATTTAAATATTTGTGAATGATTAGGAAAGGAGCTCTCTCCTGGGGGGTGGAGTGTAGCGGCTAGCACGCACCCAGAGACTGTGCTATGGGTGGTACCCCGGTAATGAGATACCTGGAGGATGTGGGGATTGTGGGTTACCTCACCTGGTGAGGAGAACGCATTCCAGGGGCTTGTTTGAATTTCCCCCTGCAAAACAGCTCTACATTTTGTAGAAATAGGATTATTAGAAGAGGTTTTCAGCACCTCCGACTACATTTGGTAAAAGCTGTATTTCCTTTGGCTTGGTTATAAAAGACAAATACATACCTTTTTTTTTTAAAAAAAAGGTAAATGGTAATCTTTTGCATTCCCTAGAGCATGCTCTGTCCTTTAAACTGAGTGTTCCACAGTAAATTATTTCAATCCTTCGAACGGTGGCCGTATGTGGGAGGCATGTAGAAACTTCCGTGAAGGGCGGATGGCATGGTAAACCCAAGCTCTGACATGTGCAATTTCTTACCCAATCTGGGTGGGCCAGAAACCCGTAGTGGGGTTTTACTGGGGAGTAAGCGTGGCTGCGGGGGGAGTCACTGAGGGTGTAAAGAGGTTTCTCAAAGATTCATTTACCTGACTTAGTGAAAAAGGGTTTGTCCTGCTTCCCTGTCTCCTGCTCACCTCGTCTGTGTTCGAGTCGACTGTGGGAAGCTGGTGTGGCCCGCGAATTCGGCTCAGCCGGCAGGCTGTCGAGAGCATCGTAAAATCAGAAGCCTCGTTTTCTGAGTTACGTAATTTTGCAGAGGGGACCTAGAGGCTCCTGGGCAAAGCTGCCTATCCTCCTGTTAATTTTAAGGTCCATTTATAAAATTAGAAACCGTGTGGAGCAGATGAATATGAGGTGGAAGTTGCCTATTAAACTGGGTTTTTTTTTGTTGTTGTTCCTGTTTTTTTTTGGTCAGATAGCCTTATTTAACCTTTCTGTGTCTCAGAGGTTGGTGGCCTTTGCCTATGGCGCCTTCATGGAAAAAGTTCTAAAAATAGTTCCTGTTTGTTGTTAAATAATGACTCGGGAGGGCGGATGGTAGAGTTTCCAACTTCTTTCAGTCAGCAAACTGGACCGAGGGCAGCCAGTCCAAAGGCAAACTGTAGGCCTGAGCCTTCAGTCCAGCCCAGCTGCAGTTTGCTGGGCCTGGGGTTAGTCAGTGCTAAACAAGCGTGGCCGTGTCTCTTGGTTGCCCTTCTGTGCCTCACTTTGACTCCGAAGAGCCTCTCATTAATGCTGGACTCGTAAACAGGTGAAGACTTGTGTGATTCGGAGCCGGGGAAGACATTGGTCTCAGGTGTTCCTGATACACAGGCCCTAGGAGTCCTTGGTCTCTTGCCTAACAGTGTGTTGAGGGAGGTGGATAGTTCAAAACCCACTTGGGTTTCACTCTGCCTGTTTCCGGGGAGCGTCCCAAAGTGGTAGGAGGAGCCCTGGCCAGGCGGGGGCGGGACCCTGGAGTTCAAGTTCTAGTGCCTGTGACCTTCTGTAAGACTTTGATTTCTGTTCTTGGTAAAATGAGGGGTTGGATTATATTCCTTTTTTAACTCAAAGAGGTTTTGTTCCTTGGTGTCTCCAGGCAGTTTAAACCAAATAATGAAACTGTCTTGGAGAACCGACCCAGGACGCAGCCTTCCCATGTCCAGTCTTCCCATGTACATTTCTACGAGGTTCCTTGGTGAACCCTCAACCATAGGCAGACATTTCTTTTTTCAGGCCTGCAAGCCGGGAAACGGGCAGGCGGAGGAGGTAGGAGGGGGTTTCCAGTAGCTTCTTCTGTAGGAGAGTTGAGATGTCAACAAGGGGACTTTGTGAGGTGAGAACTCTACCACAGGTCACACTGGGGCTGGTCATTCAAAGGGCTGTGGCTTTTCTTCTGCCGCCTCAGAGCAAGATTGAAAGCTCTTAGAGACGCATCTGTGCGGCAGCAGTGTGAGCACGGAAGCCCCAGTGGTTCCTGAAGCCCCATTTCATGTGATGGGGGGACAGATTGCCTGCCTGGTGTGTAACCGTCCTTTGTATTCACCCTTCTCAGTGTCCTGGTTTCTCAGGAGCTGTCTTAGAGCACTGAAGGCCTGTCAGCCACCCCGAGGAAAAGTTTTTTGTAATCCTCTCCGTTTTGTAATTTTACACTCGTGGAACCTGTAGGGTGATATTGTCCCACTGGAAGGCTACACACTCGGACAGAATTACTCCAGGCTCTTTGTAGAATTGCCTTCTCTTGAATTCCTTTTAAGGTTACAACCTTGATTTTAAAATCAGAGTAAAAATATATCAGCAAGGACATTTATCTACCACCTCATTGTACTTTTTCATATTACTAAATGCAAAAATTCTATGGAAATTTAGTGACAAGAAAAATTTGGTTCTCTCTGAGGAACTTGATAAGCTTTTCTCCTTTTGATAAAGAAAATTCTGTAACTGATCATGTTGCCCTTTTTACCTGGGTTGCCAGGAAGCTTAGAGCAAGTTGTGAAGAGTCATTGGCCTTTTTATTGGTGTATTAATAATATCCCCTTTCCATGGGCGTGATTTTCCTTAATTTTAATTTTATTGTTGGTTTTATGTCTCTTGTTAGTTATCTCAGAGCCTTTGTGCAAAGAAATGGGTTACGAAGAATACTTTATAAACAGACACATGTAAAAATACATGGTAAATTGCAGGGATTTCATGCTGTTAGAAAAGTGCAAAAAGTTTCCGAGACAGAGGGAGAGAGAGGACAGATTAGTGAAATATTTAAGAGCATGGATGGATTCAGAAGCCAGACTGCCAAGGCTCAAATCCTGGCTCTATCACTTTATTGGCTATGGGACTCTGGGCAAATTATTTAACCTCTCTGTTCCTCACTTTCCTCATTGGCAAAATGGGGATGATAATATCTCTTCCTCATAGGGTTTCAGTGAGTATTCGGTGGGTTAATACCTAAGACCTCAAGAACTATGCCTGGCACATATAAATCGCATGTATATATGTGCGTGTGTGTATATATATACACACACGCAATACATATATCACTAGCAAATTACTATTATTGTATCTAGCATTATTTTTTTTACCCCTTTGGAAATTTCGCAATAGCATTTGATGTCTTTTCTTTCCTTCCTCCAATTCTGATTTTTTTTTTAACAGGTGTATTTTTATTGATTTTTTTTTTTTTTTTTTTTGCGGTACGCGGGCTTCTCACTGTTGTGGCCTCTCCCGTTGCGGAGCACAGCCTCCGGATGTGCAGGCCTAGCGGCCATGACTCACGGGCCCAGCCGCTCCGCGGCACGTGGGATCCTTCCGGACCGGGGCACGAACCCGTGTCCCCTGTATCGGCAGGCGGACTCTCAACCACTGTGCCACCAGGGAAGCCCATAACAGGTTTATTCTTGATCTACCAAGCCAACTTTTTCTTATTAAAAAAATTTTTTTTAATAAGAAAGGAGAAAACAACGTGCCCTCTAGGTTTGGCGTACGTTTCCGGAAGATAAAAAGATGAAGCGCTTCCTTGTCTCAAGCTATCAGGTGGCCCGCCCGGGCCAAATCGACCTGTTTGGCTGAGCAGTGAGGGCTTCACCCCAGTCTGTCACCTTGGAAGGTCACTTTGCTTCTCTGTGCCTTAGTGTCCCTCTGGCACCGTGGGGATCTGTTCCGTCTCATTGGTACTTCCAGGGAAGCAAGGACTGTATCCCTCCCCATTGCTACAACGAACACACGGTGGCCACTCGGTAGATACTCGCTGCACACCTGGAAGGATGGAGAGTTAAGCTTTGCTCTGCTGCCTTGTGCGTTTCTTCTGAGTTTGAAATAAGATAACCGAAGTTGAGACTGGGTTTAGGAAGTCAAAAGTTCCTTCCTCAAATGGAAGGGCTTTTGATTCCTGTTTTTTCCCTCCTCTTTGACAGTGGCAAAATGCCGATAAAATCCGAGAGTTGGATGAAATGAAACAGCCCATCAGGGTCCCCTGCCCTCTGGGCAGGTGGTGATTAAAAGCGGCAGGCCTCACAGCTTCCCTGGGAGGGCTGTCTGGGGCGGCGCTGAAGGTGAGCGTACAAAGGGGGTTCGGCTGAGGACTGGCAGGGCAGCCGGGGGAGTGCCTTTGAAAACAGCGCTCCCCAAGTTCTCATTAAAATGCTTCATCCAATGGGTTGAGCTGGAGCAAAATGGTTTGGGAAGAGAAACAAGCCAAAGCTGGCAGGAGACACTGAACTATGAAATTACCGGCAATTAAAGCAGAAAGACTCGAACGCGCGTTTTTTTTGTTTTTTTTTTTTAGACCGCACCCTGTGGTTATCTACCTTTTTTCTCGGTGCTTAATTTCAAAGAAGCGTGATCTTTGTCTAGTAGCCTGGCTGCCAGAGTTGCATATTTTTCTTTTCATGACTGTTCTTTTGTTTTGCACAGGATCCTGTCAGTGCCAGGATATCTTTCTCTGGACATATTTTGGCTCTGTTGGTGTTCTCCTGCACCCCACCCCCATCCCTGAGAAGTCAGCAAGCATGATTCCGTAGGTTCTGGAAGAAAGATAGTGTAAGTGGATAGTGTAAGAACTGGTTGATGTCATTCTGGCGATGGTGGGTCGTGCTAGAATCTAAGACCTGTACCTGCCTAGCAGTTCTTAAGAGATGTGAGCGAGGCAAGCTGGCCTACCACCTGCCTTTACATCAGCCACGTCCTAAATGCATGAGAGCGTCTGATCTGTGCTGGAAGACCCCAGAAAATGATGGGCCAGCCTGCTGTCCATTTGGGTTTTTATCAACCATTTCACCTTGGGAGAAGTTCTTGTTGAGTTCTGTGCAGAACCCTCAGAGATGCATTTCCAACCCATCCTCCCTCCCCTGTATTGTTCAGTTTGAAGATGGAAAACAGTCTTATATTTGAGAGGCAAATATATTTTTTAATAATTAATCAAATAGGTCAGTGTTGGCAGACTGCAGCTGTGGGTCAAATCCGGCCCACCACCTGTTTTCATAAATAAAGTTTTATTGGAATCCTGCCACTCTCAGCTTGCTGTGTATATCTGCAGCTGATTTCATGCTATAACAGCAGCACTGAGTAGAGTTGTCTCTCGGTGTCTGCACGAGATTGGTTCCAGGACCCCTGCAGGTACCAAACTTTGGTGCTCAAGTCACTTAGAGTTGGCCCTTGGGGTTAGTTGAATCCAGGGATGCAGAGTCTGTGGATACAGAGGGCCGACTGTAGTTACGGCAGAGATCGTGAGAAATGCAAAGCCAAGTATTTACTATCTGGCCCTTTATAGAAAAAGTTTGCTGACTCTTGACATATATTATGAGCACCGACTATGTACCAGGAGCTGTTTTAGGCACTGGGGATGCAACAGTGAACTTAACAAAATCCTGACAGTGAAACGTGAACAGATAGGGATATAATATGTCAGTTAGAGATCAGTGCTATGAAAGAATGAAGCAGGGCATAGGGACTGAAATGGGGAGGAGAGTGTCATTTTAGATAGGATTGTCAGGCCAAGACCTTTATTCGGAGATGCCGTTTGTGAGGAAGCTCTACAGATGCTGTCTGGGGACGGTGCTCCTGGTGGAGGGCAACGTGATGGCAAAGTCTTAGAGGCAGAAGCTTGCTTGTGTGAGGAGAAGCAGGAAGGATCCGGGTGGGCTGAGTTAGGGGCTAGCAGAAGGAGCCAAGATGGGATCGGCAGATCACCTGAAACTCTGGTAAGGACGTGGACATCGATACTGCGTGAAAGGGGGAGCCTCGGTAGGTTTGGGGGACAGGATTGATAAGAGAGGGCTTCCATCTTAGAAAGACCACCAGCTGCTGTGTGGCGTGGAGACTGCAGAGGGGCAGAGGTGAAAGCAAGGAGGCCAGTTTGGAGGCTGCTCTGCTTGTCCAAGGACCAGGGTGGTAGTGGTGAGAAGTGGTTTGATTCTAGATATGTCTTGAAGGTAGAGCCTGTGGGATTTGCTGAAGACGGGGAAGGGGGAAGTGTGGGAAGAGGAGAGTCAAGGGAAAGACCAGGGTGTTTGGACTGAGCAAGTAGGAACCTCTGGTGGGGAAGACTGGCAGGAATAGCTTTGGAGGTGAAGCTCAGACAGGGGAAACTTTCCACTTTGGATGCATCTTCTACTTAACGTATATGTTTAAAACAGCAGCATTTCTTTTTTCTTGAAAAAGCTGTTAGTAATCAGTGTTGCATCTTACGACTGTTTGGACGTACAGGGAATGAGGGAATATTGTGGGAACCACCCATTGAGCTCTTGTATGCCAAGAACCAAAATCTGAATTAGTTATCTATTGCTGCGTAACAAGTCACCCCAGAATTTAGCAGCTTAGAATAAGCCAACATTGATTATCTCACAGAGCCTCTGAGGGTCAGGAATCTGGAGTGGGATTAGCTGGGTGGTTGTGGTTCAAGGTCACTCATGAGGTTGAAGTCAAGCAGTCGTTCAGGGCTGCAGTCATCTGAAAGCTCAACTGGGGCCAGAGGGTCTGCTTCCAAGTTCACTTGCAGGGCTGTTGGCTGGAGGCTCCAGGGCCTGTCCACATGGGCCTTTCCAGGGGTCCTCACAGTACCGCAGCTGGCTCCCCCCGAGCTTGACAACCACAATTTCTTTTAGCTCTTACAGTTATCTTCTAGGCTCAGCACTTTTTTTTTTTTTTTTTGGCCATGCTGCGCAGCTTGTGGGATTTTAGTTCCCCGACCAGGGATCGAACCCAGGCCCTGGCGGTGAAAGCGCCAAGTCCTAACCACTGGACCTCCAGGGCATTCCCATAGGCTCGGCATTTTAACCTGGACTTCCAGGTGAGGAAACTGAGGCCCAGGGAGGTTGGTTCCACAGAAGCCAGCAGTTAGACCGGGATGCCATCCCTGATGAGGTGGACTCCAACCTCGTTTTCTTTTCTGAAGCCCCACAGGGTTGCTTGTGTTTTTCTGTTGCTGTGGTCTAGGATTGATGCCAGGAACCCCTTTGGGGTCATTATCTTTCACTTCAACTGTTTGATGACACTGGCGTGGTCCATGTTTAAAAACACTGTGTTGTCTGAAACTCACTTTGTCTTCAGCCCTGACTCCCAACCCCACTCTCTTTCCTCATTCTCCAGCCGTCACGACTGGGGAGTCTCAGAGGCTGGTTCTGTCCTCTGGGAAGGCCCTGGCCTCTGTGTCACTGGCTAGCCAAGGTGCTCAGGCGCGCCGCCGAGAGTCTCTGGCGGCTGTTCCCGTGGTGACTACCCCCTTGGCAACGAGCAGTGGTGTTGGGTTGTTGTCTGGGTGGTGACTTGGGTCACCCGGATTGGTCAGTTGACAAGCCCAAACTGTGGCTTCCTCCTTTCCAGGAGTAATGGTTATTAATATTTTTTCCAAATTAGAGAATGAATGCCTGCCCCTTACAGAAGATTTAAAACATATAGAAAGGTATTAAAAAAAAAGTTCATAATCCCACTGCTTAGACATAACAGCTTTGTAATGTGTCGGTGTGTTATCATTTTGTGTATACCTGTATATTTAAAAACAGAATTGGAAAAACCCCAGAATTGGAATCGCACTGAGGTGTGTGTGTGTATGTGTGTTTTTGTTTTCGTATATTTGTTTATTTATTTGGCCGCACCGGGTCTTAGTTGCGGCATGTGGGATCTGTATTTTAGTTGCAGCATGCGGACTCTTAGCTGCGGCATGCAGGATCTAGTTCCCTGACCAGAGATCGAACCCGGGCCCCCTGCATTGGGATTGTGGAGTCCTAACCAATGGACCACCAGGGAAGTCCCATGTGTGCGTTTTTGTATTCAGCTTTTTTCATTTAATCATGCTTTGTAATAATTTTCACGTCATTAGATGGTTGTAAAAACATGGTTTTTAATTGCTGTATAACATGCCATCATTTCGATGTAAAAACTGCAAGGACGAGATGTGTAAGGATTTAATTTCATACCCCACAAGACTGCACAGGGTAGAGCAGAAAACGGCTGCAGCTTGAAGTTAGAGAGCCTGGATCTGAGACCTGATTTTACCACGTTGGCAAATTATTTAAATTCTAAGTCTCAGTTTCCGTATCTGTAACATGTGGATGATATTATGTGCCTTACGGTTGTGAGGACTAAATGAGGTAATGCCTGTATAAATCCTAAGTAAACTGCAAGTTGTGTTATTTTCGTTCAAGACCCTCGTTATATTTCTTCCAGATCAGTCTTCCGGACATCCATACTCATGCCTTGGGAATCATGGTTTTTCAATGTTTGCTCTGGGTGTCGTCCTTAGAAGACCCGTTGAAGGCGATTGTGTTTAGGTTGGGCAGGGTGGTCAGGGAGATATCTTACTAGGTTAGATGGTAGTCCCTTTGGAGAGCAGAGAGCCAGGCGTGGTTAATGTGGCCCCAGGAAGTTTTGGTGATGGAGAGGGTGTCGGGAGCTTGGGGCAGGCCCAGGAGGCACTGTGAGTGGCTGGTGCTGGGAGAGGTGCCCAAGGGGAACTTGACCCTGCCCATGATTTGGGGGCATTGTTAGCTGTGGGCATCAACAGTTTCCAGTCAAGTGGGCAGGACACACCTGGGAATGGGGAGGGGACAGGGAGAGAGCCTTTCCTGGCAGAGATGCAGGCAGAGGTTGGCTGAGGGGTGCTTTCCTTAGTGAGGAGGCTCCTGTACCTGCCCGTCACCTGCGTCTTGGGCTGGGGCTTCTCTAGAAGGGACGGGGCAGGGTCTGCTGGTCCTGCATTAAGAGGGGAGGGGGAGATGAGAGCCTGTCTTTGCCCCCTGTTGTGAGGGGGGAGCATCTGTCGGCACGTGTGGACTCCCGGAGGTGACCGTGGACGGTCATTTTTGTTTATTTTACTCCTCTTGTTTGTGTCTGTGTTGAAGGTAGATTTCATGAGAGGACCACCCCGCCTGTCTCGTTGGCGCCTTACCCTCAGCGCCCAGAATGTAGGTGCTCAGTCACTGAGCGTGGTGGAGCGGCTGAGGACAGGAGATGCTCAGAGGACAAGTGACCCGCCAGACCAGGGGCTGTTGAAGTGAGTTGCAGAGGGCCTGTCTAGGGTACAGGCACAGTTGTCCAGAAGGCTGGGACCCCCTGGTCAGTCTCCCTGGTCTCGTTTTGCTCCTGGGAGGAGTGGGGAGGATACTGCCCTGCAGGGGTGGGGATTGGGGATTGTGTGCCATGCGCACAAGCGCCCAGTGCTGTCTCTGAGGCCTGGCGGCCGTGCTGGGTGCCGTTACCCTTCAGCAAATGGGACGCTGCTGAGCCAGGCACAGAGGATGCGCCTCTGGGGCATCGGAGAAGCGTGGGGCACGTGGCTGGTCCCCGCCTGTGTTTCTCTGCAGGAGTCCTCGAGAGCGTAAATAAAGACCAGTGATTCAGGCCCCTCTGAAGATGGTTGGTCCCAGTTGCTCGGGGCCCCTGAGGCTGCGTGACTCCGAGCCGGCCTCTGCCTGGGGAGCTGGCCTGGATGCTCCAGCCCAGGGGCGGGTCTCGCCCGCGGGCCTCCCCCTCGTGCTGGTGCGGAAACCTCTCTTCCTCATTTAGGTCCGCTTGGCTTTTTGTTCAAGGCTGCAGTTTCAGGGGCGCAGATAATGTGGGGCTTCCTGCTCTCCCTCCGCTGTCCCTGCTGTCACCTCCAGGAGGCCACCTCCTGCGTGGGGAAGGAGACCCGTTCACGCCTCCCTTTGTTTTCCTTGCCTTCTTCACGAGGAGAGTCCCTTCTTTTTTCTTTGAATGCAGCCAGCCTCTGAAGATCCTTTCCAGATCAATTTGGTTTGTCAGGGGCGCCAGGCTTTAGTTTTCAGGCTGCTGAAGTAGAGGGGAATGGTGGAGGTGGGGAGGGGCCGCGGAGCAGACTTTCTTTCTCTTTGTGGCTTTCAGAAGAAAATCACGCATGTTAAATGATGCAAATATCTGTATTTTATGTTTCAAAAAGACAAACGGCATAAATGCAGATTATAGGGTATTCCTTAGAACTGTCCATCACACGGCGCTCCTGGGAACAGCAGTCAGGCAGGCGCACAGCCGGATGGGGGAGCCTGGCTTGGCTTTGGGGCAGCCTCCAGGGGGTCGGCATATTTTGGTCATTTAGGTCTCATGGATTGATTCAGGACCAGCTTCAAAGCCAACTAGTTGGGACCTCCCTGGCAGTCCAGTGGTTAAGACTTCGCCTTCCAGTGTCGGGGGTGCAGGTTCGATCCCCGGTCGGGGAGCTAAGATCCCACATGCATTGCGGCCAAAAAACATAAAACAGAAGCAATATTGTAACAAATTCAATAAAGACTTTAACAGTGGTCCACATAAAAACATCTTAAAGAAGGAAAAAAGCCAGCTGGTTTTCCAGATGTTTCGTCTTTACAGGCACTTAAAGTAAAAGCCATTTCCACTTTCTTGGGTTTGATCCGCACTGACCAGCCTTCAGCTTGTCCCACTTGAGGGATTCTTTGTCTTCTGGCTCAGGAACTGGTACATCTGGCACCTCCCACGCCTTCCTTCCTTCAGTGTTTGGTGCCCATTTGTCCTGGCTGTGCTGTCGTGGATTAAGGTCCACGGTGAAGAGGGGCTGATAAGGTTTCTCACCCTTTCTCCTTTCCAATCCACCATGATGGCCAGTACGGCCGTTCTTCGCTCCCAGGAAAGATTCTTCAAGTACGTGTTTAGGGAAGTGAGCTGTGGCTGTCCTGTGCTTAGAGTGGTGAGTGGGTGCTTCTGTGGAGCTGTGGCTCCATCACTAGATGAGGACTTCTGGGCCTCACGGCTCTAGGCACCTCTTCCAGCTTTTCATGGTCTGTGCTCTGTGTGACTTGGGTTGTGGTCTCCTGGAGAGAGCTTCCCCCAGGGTCCCCTGTCCCCTGTAAAAGAGAATGAATTCTTCTCTTTAAAGTTGTGGGCCTGCCTGAAACTGGGTGTTGGAACCCAGCCCCCTGCGTCCAGGTGTGGGTTCTATCCCTTCCTCTCTTGTTGACCTTGCGTGATAACAATAAATATTTCTTGAGCATTTGCCTTGGGCCGTCTCACCTTAACGCCACGAAGTCCCATTTGGTCCTTAGAGCAACCCGATGAGAAAGGTTTCATTCCCCCATTTTATGAGCATTCATGAGGCCCAGATACACGCAGCCTGACATGGTGGGTCAGTGTCCAAACACATGGAGTCTGCCTCTCAATCCCACACCCTGACGGCCACTGCACCGTGCAGCCCTAGCCGCTGTGCTGCGACTTGCTGAGTCTACCGAAGGCCTACGAGATGGAGATCTGGTGTCAACACTGCAGGGCTCCTTGGAGGCTAAAATGAGATGAAATGTAATAATGACTCAGTCCCTGACACATAGGAGGAGCCCAGCAAATGTTAGTTCCCTTCTTTTGTCCCCTTGGGACAAGGGGGTGGGGCACGAGAAACAGAGGGACATTCATGCCCTGCTTGGCAGCCTTGGTGGTACGGAGGGCAGGACCAGAAAGGGAAAGCGTGGGGGTCCCCCTCCTCGTGGCCGGCAGCCTTCCGGGACGTGGGGCAGCGGGACACTTCTTCCTGGGGAAAAGTCTGTAGTCGGCAGTGTTGCCAGGTAGACACCTGAGTCTTATTGGAGTGGAGATTGGGTGCTGGTCCTTCTGACTCTGGGCCTGGCCTGGAGCTGGGCCCTGGAGACTGAGCGTGTGCCCCTCTGCCGAAACTCCCGGTGTCCCAGATGCCCTTGTTGGTGCTGGCAGGCCTGACGTCTGGTCAGTACTGCCATGTCGGGCTGCTCCCCGACAGCACTGGTCCCCAAGAACCTGCCAGGAGGGGACCTCAGCAGGAACAGGGTTCTCCTCTGAACCTGGATTTGCATTGCTCCACCCCAGTCTGTCCTGAAGGTACCCAGGTGGGACTGAGAAACCGGTGGTACACTGTGGAGAGATTCAGGGGCGACCTGGGGGAGCGTGGAGTTCCGGGCCTGGTGTGAGGAAGCTCTTGGACTTTTTTCCCAGCCCTCTTTTTTGTTCTTCCAGGTAGATCAGGTAAGGAGGTCGAGTCAGGACAGAGTCTGGAAGGTAAATGGGGGTGGGGGGGGTGGGGAGACGCTGGGAAGGTGACCCCTGGAGCCTGTTAGAATTGCAGAAGCTCAGACCCCAGCTCAGATCTTGGAGTCAGAATCTGCATATTAACAAGCTCCCCAGATGATTCCTGGGCACCAGAAGGTCTGAGCAGCCCTGCTCGAGATTTTTCTCTGGAGCCACGAAGAATTAGGATTGTACTCTTCCACACGCCTACCTTAAAAAAACTTTAAGAAGTAATAATGCGTTTAGAAGATTGAAATCAGTTCAGCTTAACTAAAACGAAGGAAAACAAGATACAGCAAAGCACCACCTGGTGCCCGAGTGAGAGATGGCGTTGGGTGCTTCCTTGCTTGGTCCTCACACCCTCACCTGGCTGGGGACCTGCACCACCTAAGGCCAGAATGCTGTCTGTCAGTCCTTCTCTGTTCTCTTTCCGTGGTACGTGATGTGGATGAATGACTTTGGGGAGAGTGTTTGTAGCAAGTGGGAGCTCTGGGTAAGCTGCTCTTTGGGCCACATTTGCTTTTCTTGCTTGTATTTCAGACCTTAATGTGCCTTTTCTTTCCTTGCTTTGTTTTTTGGGATAATGGCAAAATCACCGCTCATGGGCACCGCCACAAATATTACACAAAAGCCCTTTGAAAAGAGCTTTATCAGAGCACAAGGTACTTAGAATTGAAGACCCCCAGGGATCGGCCTCCGTGGCTCCTGTTTTCCCTCTCCTCTCCCTCTTCTTCATCTCCCCTCTCTTCTGACCCCCTCTCTCCCTGTCCTCTTTCTCTTTTCTTCATTCAAACTTGCAGTGGAACCGGAGTGAGCTACAGATTGCCCTATTTTCAGCTGATTTGCATGTTAGAGAGAGCAGAGTAATTGGTGTTTAACCAGAACAAAAGAGGATCTGTTTTCTAAACGAAAAAGAATTTTTGAAGTAGACCCTACTGCCTCTATTGCCTTTGTCTTTCCTCTCATTAGGAATTGAATAGGATGGCCCTGAAATGAGGATGTGGGAGATACTGCTTTGGTCGTCATGCTTTTTGAGCTAATTGGTTTGAAAATTATATTTGATGTGGATCTGAGGGATGTTGGCAAAACACCTCATTGGGACGTGGACATCCTATCCTCCCATCCGCGGGAGGATTGGGCTGTAAGAGGTGGTGTTGAAACTCAGTTCACCTTCTGAGTTGAGTGCTCTGATGGGCCACCCCGGAGACGGTGATCTTTCTCCAAACCTTTGGATTGGGCCTCTGTCCTCTGGGTTTGGAGGAAGCCCATGGGTATTGTCAAGGGGAGCCTCAGAGGGCAAGGTTCAGTAGAACCTTCCCTGGCTGTTTGACTTCTGGTGAGGAGATGTCTAGTCATTACTTTGTGGTATTTTAGTGAGGGAGTGAAGTTGGAAAATGCCGTTTTACCTTGGTTAGAGGGAGAAGATCTAAATCTGGACTAGGAAATCGGCAGTGTATCTGGTAGAAACCTCTAGATCCACTTTATACGTGGAAACTGTTTCATCAACTCACACAGTTATGTTCTCCTCCTTCGGGAGTTTACCAGCATCTGGTGGTGTCATATAGTTGTGTGAAACTTGAGTGAATTTTGAAGACTTTCAGTAATGTCTCAGTGACCACAAAAATATCTTTAAAAAGTAAAATAACGTGATACAAACTTTGGAAAATAGAATGAGTTACAATTGTATCACTCGACAACCACCGGTTTTAATTTTAGTCTGTTACCCAATCTTTTGTCTTTGCAGTTCTCACACACACACACACACACACACACACACACACACACACACACACACACACACATTTTGAAATGATCCCAGGATATACATCGATGACTTTGGGGATTGTGTTTAGGCAAGTATATATTTTAAATAATACCAACTTAAGAGTCCTGTGACCTTGATTCCTTTTTGAGGTCACCCAAATTAGCAAAAAGTTCAATATTAAATCTCACAACATCTGATACCAGAAAAGAAAGAGATACAGATCCTAATGCCCTCCCTCAGAAAATGTGATTAAAATCATTCCACTGTCTTTGTACGTTTGTTACTTTATATTTCTCCAAAACCTGTGAGATAGGTAAGGGTTGAGCCATCTGGACCCACTTTACAGATGAGGAAACGGAGCCCGTCTTAGATGCAGGGGTGGGTGACCTGAGACGAACTGGATGCTAAGCCAGTAGGTGCAGTCCCCAGGTTTAGCCACTAAACCATCCACCCTCCCTCTCTCCATTCCCCTCCCCTTCCTCTTTTTTTTTTTTTTTTTTTAACGCGGGCCTCTCACTGTTGTGGCCTCTCCTGTTGCGGAGCACAGGCTCCAGACGCACAGGCCCAGGGGCCACGGCTCACGGACCCAGCCGCTCCGCGGCATGTGGGATCTTCCCGGACCGCAGCACGAACCCGCGTCCCCTGCATCGGCAGGCGGACTCCCAACCACTGCGCCACCAGGGAAGCACCCCCTTCCTCTTTATTAGGGAATGACTTAAAACTTACAGGAAAGTTTTTAAAAATAAGTCGGGAGGACACCTTGTCAATCTTGTCAGCATTCTTCCCCCCATGCTCCATCATTTACTCTCTTTCTCTTTGTAGACACACTTTTAACCCTGAGTGGTTTGGGAATAATTGTATACATCATGACCCTTCACTCCTAAATAATCCCTGTTTCTAAGAACGGGGTGTTCCCTTACATAACTCCAGTACCGTTATAAACTTCAGGCAGTTTGACATTGGTAATCTACTGTTTGTTCTCCAGTTTGTCAGTTGATCCAGTGTCTTTTATACAATCCTTCTTCCCTCTATATAGGGTCTAAGGCAGGATCAGGTATTATATCTAGTTTGCTAATGTCTCTTTAGTCTGCTTTAATCTGGAATATTTCCACAGCTTTTCTTTCCCTTTTATGATATTGCCGTTTATGAAGAGTATAATCCCATTTCTCCAGGAGAACGTACTTGCCTAATATTTCTTCATGATTAGATTCAAGTTACGCATTCCTGGCCGGGACACTACACAAATGTGTGTGTGTCCTTCTCAGGGTGTCACATCTGGAGGCACTTGAGGTCCACCTGCCCCTCTTTGCCGGTGTTAATTTTGCTCACCTGGTCAAGTGTTGTTTAGTTTTCTCCACTATTTAGTTGTGATGTTTTCCCTTGTAACTAATAAACAAGTCTGGGAGACGAAGTCCTTTAAGACCATGCTTCTCAGTAGAATTTCCACTGAGAGTTTGCATGCGCTGATGATTTTTGCCTGATCTAGTCTTTATTCTGGTGGTTGCAAAACCACACTCCCTCCATGCTTACCACTTGGCATTCTGCTGTAAGCAAGGGCCATGCCCTCTGTTAATCTGTTTATTATGGGTATGGACTCGGGGAGTCCTCCTTTTTCAATGGCTTCTTATTCATTACGGTACCTAATTATTTGGTGCTCAGATTGTCCCAGATTTGGCCAGTGAGTGGCCTTTCATTCTGGTTCCCAACATTTTTTTAAGCCCTTCTTTACTTTCTGACACAAAAAGATGTTCCAGGCTCACCTTGTGTGTACCCCCTCCCAGCCCTGGAGTTAGTCATTTCTCCAGGGAGATGGTTTCTTCTCCCAGGGAATGGATTTAGACACCAAGCTCTGAGTGCTGGGTGTGTTCATTGCTCCTAGAGTGCCTTTGCTCATGGTTACCGTGGGTCTTTGCTTTTAGGTCTTGTCAGTGGAGAGTTCTAGGAAATATATGAGTGTAAAGATACATATGCACACACACCCACACACATATGGACGTATACATGCATAATACCCATAGGTATTTTAGAAATCGTGAGTTCGTACCATACCTGGATCCAGTCCATCTGCACAGGGTTCCTTCTTGCCTCCCGCATGCCATCCTTGGGCAGCCGTCCCTCCGCAGTGAGAAGGCTGACTTTCAACATCAGCCCACTTTCTGGTTTGCTCGGTCCTGAATTACATTGAAAACAGAACCAGAATTGCTTGCCCCTCCACTACCACAAAGCTATTACAGAGTCCAGGATTTGTTTGCAGTTCTTTCCCAACTCCCACCCCACCCGCCAGCTGGAAACTGAGGTGTATAGTCAAAATTGTCAGATAACAGTGTTCATAGATTACTTGGGTTTTGTAGGTGGGGTTTGCCACTCCCGTCTTTTATCCCTCTTGCCTCCATCTCCCTACCCTCAGAGGTAACCAACTTCTTTATTTTCTGGTTTGTCTTTCCTGTGTTTCTTTTTGTAAAGATAAACAAATTTGTATGTTTTCTCATTTCCTCTTCTTTTTTATGCAGAAGGTAGCACAGTATATATTCTTAAAAGCATCTTATTTTTAAAAACGAACAAAAGTCCACACTTTAATTTCTTCAGTTTTTCTTTTCTGCCTATTCTTCTGTTCCAGGATCCCATCCAGGACACCACATTACATTTAGTAGTCTTGTGTCCTAGGCTTTCCTGGGTTGTGACGGTTGCATCTTACTTTTTGAAATATATAGGTGGTGGATGGAGAAGGAGAAAAAAGAAGGTCCAGGGTGGGAGATGAAAAGTGTTAGGCCTGTATCTGCCAAATGTTATTTATCACCTTCATGTTTTTGACCATATCCTCATGCTACGTGTATTCCTGGACTTAATACTTTTAAAAAACATTGATTCTGAGCTTCCCTGGTGGCGCAGTGGTCGAGAGTCCGCCTGCCGATGCAGGAGACACGGGTTCGTGCCCCGGTCCGGGAAGGTCCCACATGCCGCGGAGCGGCTGCGCCTGTGAGCCATGGCCACTGAGCCTGCACGTCCGGAGCCTGTGCTCCGCAATGGGAGAGGCCGCAACAGTGAGAGGCCTGCGTACCGCAAAAAAAAACCCCAAAAAAACATTGATTCATTTTTTTGACCATAAGGACATTTTATAAGAAAATTTTACTTCAATACCATAGATTGTCTTATTATTACTTGCCCTCTTGTGTTTCTTTAGAGTTGCATAAAAATTGCAACCTTTTGAAGTTTAAAAAGCATAACAAGTAAAGTAGCCCCTTCTAATATTTATTCTTAACAAGACTTGAAATGTAAATAATAATATATATATTTTTGGATCTCATGTTTTCTTAATGAAGATGCAAAGCCGTTGAGTTCATCAGTCCAACCCATTGATTGAATATGTGTGAGAAACTGAGGCTGGGCCCCTCAGGGGGTTTGAGAAACAGCTGTTTCTTATAGGGGCAGAAAATAAAAACACGAATAACTATAGTCCAAGCTGAATGAGTTAAATGCTTTTTTTCAACTGAACTTTTTATTTGGTATTGGAGTATAGTTGATTTATAATGTTGTGGTAGTTTCAGGCGTACAAGTGAAGTGATTCAGTTATACATATATCCATTCTTTTTCATGTTCTTTTCCCATATAGGTTATTACAGAGTATTATGTAGAGTTCCCTGTGCTGTAAGTTAAATGCTTTTAAGGCCAAGTATTCCTTTTGTGGTTGTTTGAATCATTAAATTAAACATATGACAAAGTGTCCCATTTCTAAGAAAATTTAAATAGAATATGCAGAGGGTCCACAGCATCCGTGTGTGCGTGCCCACGCTTGCACTTTAAAGTTACTCTGGTTATTTTTAAGACAATGCCTTAAAGGTTTTGGGCCACATCGCAGCCTTATCAAATACACACCAGTTGTGTTTCTGTCTTTGTCATGGAGTTCCAAAGGGAAAACTTGCCAGCATTTTACTCTAGCAGATTCCTTAATCAGCCAGCGGTCAATACTCCTGTTCACCATTGTTCCTGGAAATGAGTTATGACAGTCCTGGCCCTTCCCACTTGTTCTTATATTGGCATAGACGATAATGATGTGATGTGTTCTGGACTTGCATTCTAGAAAGGAAGTGGGAATTGATGGATTACTCCACAGTGTACCATCTTATCAAAATTTGAATTATGAGACTTCTAGCTCTTTTAAAATGTTCTTAACTATTCCTGTTTTTAAATAATGAATGCAGCATTATAGCAGCCCTTTTCAAATTCTAAGAGAAGAAAAGAAGACCCATCCTCCCCGTGGGTCTCCTTGCTTTGCACCCTGCCCCCATCGGGACAGACCCACCTGTGTGGGTGCCGCTGTGCTGCAGACGTGCGGTCTCCTGTCCCTCTCTCCCCACCGGGGCTCTTTCACTGAGTTGTTCTGTCTTCATGGTTGTCAATGGTATGTTCAGCGAGGTCACCTCCCAGGGTTTCTCCCTCTGGCACCTGTACCCCCTGGGAAGCAGAAAAGTGGGATTTTGTCCTGGGGTCTCTCTTGGCAGAGTAGGTTCTGCAGGGTTTCCCACGTCACCTGCTTCAGTTCCTCAAGCTATCCAAGTGATCCTTTAGTATTTGTCAGGACTTTGGATTCAGGACATGTCCAGCCGTCCTTTCCTTCCCTCACTCACTGACGCTCTGCCAGGCCCTGAGAGGATCCAGCGGTGAGCAGGATAAGCTCATTTGGTTTCTGCCTTCTTCGAGCTCGTGGTTCATTTGTTGGATGTGTGCACGGTTCCTCTGTGCTTTGCTGCATGTCTGACCCTTTCTTTCCTACTCACGGATGCACACATTGCAGTAGAAGGGGTGATTCTTCTCTAGGAGGAATCTAGAATCTGCTGTGCCTTGTTTTTTTTTTTTTTTTTAGCCGCACTGCACGGCTTGTGGGATCTTAGTTCCCCAAGCGGGGATTGAACCTGCGCCACGGCAGTGAGCGCTCGGAGTCCTAACCACTGGACCGCCAGGGAATTCCCCAGCTGCGCCTTCTTAAACGCTAAGTTCCTTGGGCACTTTGGTGCTTTACTAGGAGCACAAGTGACTTGCGGTGCATCTGACAATGGCTTGGACGCACCTGTGGTGATGAGCGTGAGGTTGGCTGGCTGGAGGGGCTGAGATGGAGGAGTCTGGGAGCTGGGTGGGTAGGGATAGATGCCTGAGCTGTCCCATTCGAGTAGAGGCCACCAGTCAGACTATGGAATTCAGGAAGATGACCTGCAGGGGCATGGTAGGCAACATTCGTCAGTTACCTCTGCTCCCCAAGTCACATCCCCTCTAGGGATGTTTTGCCTTCTTAGTTTACTGCTTCACCTCAGTTAGGAAAGATCTGATACTGTCTACATTTGTGCGGGTTGACTCCGCCAGGTAAGCCTTTTACCTCAAATTATGGACCAAGAGGCTTTGTCTCTAGAGCCAAGGCTTGGAGTCCTGGCCTGCAGGCTAAGGAGATATTGGGGGCACAGAGATGCCTTCTTGAAGTTTCTGAAGTAAGGGCAGTGTCGGGCTCGCCATCCATCAGGGTTCCTGGCCGGCCACTCTTTTCCTCTGTCTGGGGTTGAGAGGCCCAGGTTGAGGGGTCCAGGCTGTTGTCTGTGAACCCTCCCTCCTCCTAACTGTTGGGCTTGTCCTCTGCCCATCATCCTCCCGCTTGTGTGGGGTGTGTGTGTGTGTGTGTGTGTGTGTGCGTGTGTGCGTGCGTACGTGTGCATGTACGTGAGCTCATTGGAAGGGAGTCTGAAGGAGCAGACCTGGAGAATGAAAGCTCACGGGGAGAGCATGGGAAACTGAGAGCTTCCCAATTTGGCACAGTTGGGGAGTAACATTTAAATCTTCTTCTTAATTAACATTTATGAGCCATCCTGACAGTGATTAAAGAAGTACGGGAAAGCTCTCAGCATTTGAGTCCATTATATGCACTGGGGGAAGAAGAAAGAAGAAGCAAAGAAGAACAAGAATGAAACATTTGAAAATCTGCTTCAGAAGCCTGAATTGGGTACCTTAGTGTCTAAGTGCCATATAGTGAGTAACAGTGGTAGAAATACTCTTAATAGGCTAACAGATGACTTTTAATCAGTTGTATTTCAGTAGCTGGTTGGTACACATGTGTGCTGTGTTCCGTCCCGGCTGCTCTGACCCAGGAACAACAACAAGGGTGAGGACACTGCTCACGGTGACCTTATCGAGCAGATGGACTTCAGAAGTCATTCTACTGAAGGCTTTCAAAGCCAATTTTAGGAATATATACACATAAAAACCCAAAGGAGGGGGGTGGGAAGCCAAGAAGTAGTTTTTTAACCCAAGAATATTCTAGAATCCAGTGGTACCTGAAAATCTCTTGAATACACCCTTTTGGAAGAATAAAAGCACATCTAGTGACTCTAGTAGATGTCATCTGAGTGGACGTTTGCCGACTGATGCCATGTGAATTATAAATGAACCATACGGAACCACTTTATATTAAGTAACCTATGTGTTCCAGTGATAGTTATTTAGGTTGTAATCTCCTCAGAATCCGTTGTTAATGATTGGTGTGTTTTCACCCGAGGTGGTCATGCTCCAAAGCCTGTTGTTAACAGTGCCAGGTGTGTGTGTGTTTTCATAGAAGGATATTACTGTGCGTTATATTTCATGGTCTCATTGCTTCTATTTTCTTTTGCCATAGATTTTAGACACATTTCTCTGGAATACCCGTTTCAGGGATTATGTTTATTTGTCCCCAATGGATGTCAGTTTTCCGTTTGTCTAAGGAAGGGATATGTCTGGAAACACGTGGAGTGTTGGATGGAATCACCATGTGATGGGCACTTGGAGCCTGCCCATTGCTTCAGGATAAAGTCCAAGTGCCTCAGCATTGTTTCGAGTCATCCGGTTCCCCCTCCTCTCAAGCATCGTCACTTGTCCTGCTCACGCCCCACTGTACGGACCTGCCGTGGCAGTTCCCCGACGCTGCTGGTCGTTGATGCTTCTGTGCTACTGGGCTGCCTGGCCTGATGGTCTTGTCTGCACCTTGCTTATTCTGCTGAAGTATCGCCTTGTCTGCGAGCTTCTGCTACTCCTCCTCCCCTTCTCCACCTGCGCCTGGAAGCCTGGGCTTATCTCTGTTGATGCGCATAGCACTTCAGACTTTTTGTTCACCCGCTGGATCATATCAGCCAAGGTCCCTGTAGGAAACAGATGCCTCCGGGAGGGGGTCATTGAAAAGACTGAATGAGGGGTCTATTTACAGAGGTGTAGACAGAGTTAAAGGTTCAACACGGAATGATGAAGCACCCGGGGATCATGGCAGCCCAAGCAGTTCCTGCCCTTCTATCCAGAGGGGCAGAGGAGGGAGCAGTGAGTGGAATGGAGCCATGGGAAGGGGTGCCCTACAGGAGCTGTGGCAGAGGAAGAATTAGGCCCACCATGCAGGGACGGGTCTCCCAACTTCTCGCTTCCCACCTTCTTCTGACAGTGTCTTCTCTTGGCCAAAGCCAGGGGAGCCCAGGAGACCCATCCTGCAGAGATCAGTCTTTCCAGGCACCGAGCAGAGAGAAGAGCAGAGAGTGATGGTTCTGGAGAGTCAAACAGCATAACCAGCGTATGAGTACGTTGACCAGTGAGAGCGTAACCTCAGGAAGGGCAGCGGCCACAGCATCCTCATTTCCTTGTCCCCAGGGCCTCTTAGAGGTGGGGCAGGGGCTTTGTCCCCTCCCCCAGTCTCCATCAATACCTCCCAGCCACCACAAACAAGTGCACCATCTAAGCAGGAACCGAGTGCTTGTGTAGCCTTAGGACAAATCCATGACCCCTTCCCCTTTCCCACTGAGGAGGCTGCAGCTCCGAAGCCCCTTCTGTCTATAAATGCTAGAGCTCTCACTCCCCTAGCTCAGTGCCTGACCCAAGGTTTGTGTTCAACACAGAGTGTTGATGGGAGGATGGATGGATGGATGGATGGATGGATGGATGGATGGATGAGCGAGTGAGTGAGTGAGACGGTAAATGAATGAGAAGGCATGCTGTGTGGAGAAACACTGAGGGAAAGGTGTGAGGTAGGCTGTCTTCTCTTTGTGAGCCTTTCAAATCCAGAGGGTACATGAGGTGTCTGAATATAAGCCCAGGAAGGTAGGGATTTCTTGTGTTTTGTTTACTGTTGTGTCCCCCGCACAGCACCTCCACGTCGTAGGCACTCAGCAAATATTTGTCGAGGGACGTGGGTGTGAGTTCGTGGCGGGTTTCTTTTGGAATCTCTGAGCCCCACCGGGCATGAATCTTTGGGGACCTAAGGCCACTTTGGTATTTTTCCAAAGTACAGAAATCTGTGGCTGCCCTTCCTATTCGTTCTTTAGAAGTCTGGACTTCAGAAGTTTGAATAGAGGACTCTTAAGTTTGCTCCTCTCGTTTTGAGAGGAAGAAGGGGAGAAAATAGGATTTTAAGACTTTGGTGAAAAGAGAAGGGAGGCAGATGAATGGGGGAGCTCCTGGTGACGGTGTTCAGAACCCCTGTTCCTACTGTACGTATGTCTGCGTGGCCTTGCCCAGTGCGGAGCTCCGGTGTGTCTTCTTGCCCTGCCAAGGCTCACAGGGATCTTAATTCTAGGAGCAGGTACCGAGAGGGGCCCTGCTGAGAGACAAAGGGAGGGCTGGGAGTAGATGTCAGCTGATCCCTGAATACCTGTTACCTTGCAAAGGCTGTACCTGGACTAGGTTTTAGGTCTCGAAGGAGTTGTTTTCACGTCTTCAGGCTTCTCGGTGCCTCACTGGGTGGATTGCATTTGGATGGGGTTCCTTAGGCAACCGGTTTGCTCTGGCCAGCAAGGCTTCTCTACCCTCCTCCTGTGTCCTCTCGGGCACAGAGCAGTTCTGCAGGGCGGTGTTAAGGATCCGGGTGTGGAAAGCAGGAAGTTAGTAATGACTGGACTGGGTGAGGGTGATTCCTGTAATTTTTTTTTTTTTTTTTGCTTTATTTATTTATTTATGGCTGTGTTGGGTCTTCGTTTCTGTGCGAGGGCTTCCTCTAGTTGCGGCAAGCGGGGGCCACCCTTCATCGCGGTGCGCGGGCCTCTCACTATCGCGGCCTCTCTTGTTGCGGTGCACAGGCTCCAGACGCGCAGGCTCAGTAGTTGTGGCTCACGGGCCCAGTTGCTCCGCGGCATGTGGGATCTTCCCAGACCAGGGCTCGAACCCGTGTCCCCTGCATCGGCAGGCAGATTCTCAACCACTGCGCCACCAGGGAAGCCCGATTGCTGTAATTTTAAAGAAATGCTTAAAAATTAATTGGTTCTCTACTCTGCAGCTTTATTCCACGGAAGCCAGAAAGAAAAGTCAAGATGGAGAATTTCCCAGTGTGATTGATGCCTCTTATTTCTGGAAAGTTGAGTCATTTAATGATGATTTGAATGTCAGCAGCCCCCTGGCCCATCTTTCCCCAGACAGTTCCCTGTCCATGTGCTCCCTTCCAGGGAAGGACACGGTTCTTTCCTTCACTATTCTGGCAACTCAGGTAGAGTCTGGGCTCCTGTGTTTCCCAGACCATTATTGCGCTTTTGCTGGCCAAGATGGGAGTGGGGTGGAGCCTTGGCCTGTCTAAGTCATCCCTGGACCAGCTGGGCGGCAGAATGGGAGGCAAGCGCAGCTGTGCCTTCCACACTGGATGGAGGTGTGTTGATGGATTTGACGTGGTTCCGAAGCGCTGCGTTTTCTTGGGGTTGTCCTAAGGGCGTCTGTGTCCTGTAGGATCTCCGGTAGCATATGGCTAATGGCAGACTCAAAGCACCGGGGCGCAGTCCAATTAGGAACAAAGAGAGACTCTAAGGTAAAACATGGACGGTTATTTCCTCAGTTACTTATTTAGCGGGTAAGTGGAGTGGACAGTGGCGCAGGTAATGTGGTCATTTCTCTTGTAAGGGTGTTTGTTGAACCAGAATGTCTATTTCATGTCGAGGGTCTTTGAATTGAGAGTTTTCTGTATGTCAGAGACTTAATCTGATTTTTTTTCTGGGTCCCAGGACATTAAGAGCAACTTACGACCTGGTCTTGTTTCCTCCTTCGCTATCAGTCCTGGATGGTGCCATGGTTGGACTGACGTGTAACTCTTCTTTTTCCCCTTGATAAATAGTAAGTCTATAGCAGGGGTTGGCAAACTTCTTTGCTAAAGGGGCCAGACGGTAAATATTTTAGGCTTTGTGGGTCAAGAGGCGATATTGAGGATATTAGGTAAGTACTTAACCATAATGAGAGAGAAAACAAATTTATACAGATTTTTTACTGATGAAATTCAAAATGTAATAACAGTAACAGTACAGTTTTTTGTAATACAGATTTACTAATGAGAAGAATGGAACTGACTTGGAGTTCCAAGTTACTGTTTTCTCTTATCAAATCAGTTAAAGTATTCATCTGTAAAAACCATTCTTAGTTTACAGATCGTATTAGAACAAACGGGAGACTGGGTTTGGCCTGCCGAATGTGGTTTGCCAACTCCTGGCAATAGCATAACTCTGATGATCTAAGTTTCGGGGTGAAAAGCCTGAGGATATTAAATGGCCCAGGATTCCATGCTGTCCTTATTTGCAGTGTTGTGTGGATGCCATAGGACTGGAATTTTGTTTATTTATTCAATAAATAGTGGCAGAGAGGCTGGGCTCTGGGGATGCAGAAGTGAACAAGGTGACTTAGGTCACTGCCCTGTTGAGAGAGGCGACAGCAAATGCGGGTGTCTTTAGGCCGGAGCAGGCTTGGGAGTGGGAGGGGAGTGGGTACGATGGGGAACGGGTGGGATGTGAGTTGGAGGAGGGAGGCAGGGGCCACAGAAGAGGAACCTTGAAGTCCCTAAAAAGGAGATTGCGATAGGACATCCTTGGCAAGGATTTAAGCCAGAGAATGATGTAATAGGATTAACTGTTGAAGAAGATTACTCCAGCTGCTGGGTCGAGAGTTGATTCTAGAAGGCAAGAGTGGAAGTGGTTTTATGGGGCCACAAAACTGAGTATTGGAAATAGAGGTTGTTTGAAAAACGTGGAGTTTGTGGTCAGTGTATATTTAACATTGTCTTATGTGTCATAAGTCAGCATCCTTTTGGTTTCAAATGACCCCACTCAAACAAACTCAAGGAGAAAAGGGAGTGTATTGGCTCATGTCACTGTAAAGTCCAGGAGTTTTCCTGGCTTTGTCACAGTTGGTTCCAGGGGCGCAAATGATATCATCATGGCCCTCTCTGGCCCTCATCTCTCCCCTTTCCTTCCCTCTGTGGGTTGCCCTCACTCACTGCTTTTGTAGATAAATGTTTTCCTTGAGTTGGATAAGTTGGCTGTTGGGATCTTGGATTCACATATTAACTTGGCAACTCCAGTGGAAATGTTCCTGCTTTCTTTCAGCATCCGCCTGCCACTTTCAGGGAGGTTCACTGATTGGCCTTGCTTAGGTCACAGGCCCAGTCCTTGGACCGGTCTCTGATTGCCAGTCCCGTTAGAACTGCATGGGGTGAGGGAGGGTTGGTTCCCCAAAGGTAGGGGTAGGGGAGCAGACAAAACACTGTCTGTTTATGACACAATGGTCTGTCCCCTTGGGTCTCCCGTATTTTTCTTTTCCTGGGACCTTTCTGTTGGGGAGCATGGCAAAACCCAGGTGAAACCTGTACTATTACCCTCAAAACACAAGGCCCTCGAAGAAGTACAATCACAGGCCAACTCTTGGTTACCGTTGTTGAGACCGCGCGATTCTCTCGTTCCAAAGCCTGGGCCAGAACCCCTCCCTTGTCCTGGCAGTGCTATTTTGAGAAGCAGTGGGGCAGGCAGGGCCTGGCTGGGTTCCAGGCTCTGGTCTGTCTCTTACGAACTAGCTCTGTGACCCTGGATAGGCCATTTAACCTTTCTGAGACTTAGTTTCCTTATCTTTGTGTCACCAAGTCGCTGTGTGCATCAACTAAGCTACCCCACCCAGTGCTTTGTAAGATGTAAAGCGCCATTTGGATGATAGCTGTTAGTTGGTCTTTTTAAATCCCTTGCTCAAAGGTGGAGAGTGAGGGGGTGGGGGGGAAAGAAAGATGTTATATTTTAATTCTGGACTTTGTTACCTATACATACCAGCTCTCCCCTCTTTGTGTAAATTCTTTTCCAGTGGGCATGCTTCTTCGTTTTTATCTTCCTGTTACTTTTATGCCCTGGCTGGGCTTGTAAGCAGATAGCCTTGGGTGGGCATGCTGGCATGGGAGAAGCAGCCCAGATTAAGACAAGTGTGTTTTGTCTGACAGCTGCAAGCACCCTTAGCAATGTGACATAGACATCATTTTAGATTTGCGGAGAAGACAGGACAGCACGGTCTGTATTAATAAGATTTCAGCAAGACTCAAAACAAAGTAAACAAAAAAAGGAAAGAAAGAAAACACAAAACAATGCATCACCATGTAACTCCGTGGTTCCTAGTTTCTTAATTAGGCCTGTGTTTTAGCAGAGTGCATGGTCTCAACACACAGATGGTTTTTATGTAAAAAAATTTTTTCAAATGTTAATTTCCAGTGACTGATGTTCTCTGCCTAAATCATTTTCCATTGTTTGTGTTAGATAAGAACTCTGTTTGAACTGCTCCTTTGTAAGTTGAAGTCTTTTGTAATGGGATTTAACTTAGTGGTTTTACAGGTGTATGAAAATGTTAAGCTGTGTATTGTACTTGAGAGTTTGGAAATTCTTCGTTGCAGCTAATTTAAGAAAAAAAAAAAAAAAAAAACGAAACAGGTGATTAGCAGCTGCTTTCGGTTTTGAACGTCCTCGCTTTGGGGTTTTGTGTTTGCTTATTCGTGTGCAAATCGGTGTGGTTATTCTGGAGCCCTGAGATGCGCCAGCAGCGAGCCTCCCGGCCAGCTGCCCCTCCATGCAGCGGACCCTGCCCCAGTCCTCCAGGCTGGATTTGTTCCCTGCTGGTCTGCTCAGCACAGGCTCTCTCCCTAATGATGCAAGCCTTCCTGAGCGAACAAAGCAGGCTCGGCCCGTTTCTTCTTAAGGAGAGCCTCCTTCATTGCCACAAAGGCCCCCTTCGCCCCTGGCAGAAGAGTGGCCTCTGAGAGCAGCCAAGCCCTGCAGACCCAGTCAGCCACACTCCTAGCATCTCTTGGGAGTCCTGAACTTCTGGTCGCCCGAGTGACAGCTTCTGGGTGGCTTGCAGCTCCAGGACCCTCCAAGGCCACCAGAGTCGGGGTCTGTGACTGGTGGGAGATACAGTAGGAATTGGGCGGCTGAGGTGGGGCTCGTTAAGGGTTCTGGGTTCAGAGCAGGATGGAGCCCCCCCCGCCCAGTGTCACTGGGACACCTCCGTGCTCCTGCTCAGCCCCAGTCCCAGTGCTTCTTTGGCACCACGGGCTGTGCCTGCTCAGCCCGGTTGGCATGCTTGCCAGGCCAGGCGAGCTTTGCACAGGCCACTGCCGCTTACTTATTAATGATGACGCCAGTGGGAGATGTGCCACCAGCTCCCTTTCCAGCCCTTTGTGGCCCCATACTGTTCGCTCAAAGGTGAAATCACGACCTGCTGGACTAGATTTTTCAGTCGAGGGGCTTTTGTGTGTGTCTCTCTTTATCCAGTAAGAGGGTTGCGCTTTCATTCACAAAGATTTGATCAGTAAATATGGAGAGAAAATGCTCAGGGAGAAATGCTTGCTGTCCAGATGAATAAATTAATTAATTAATTATTTTTTTTTTTGGATCAGCCAAAGGCGCTTTGCTGTATCTCCTGACTGAGTCTGCCTTTGATCTTACCTTTGACCTTGGCTGACTTGGTAACTAAGCCAGGATCCCCATCTCCTATCTGGGGCCAGTTTTCTTGCGTCTTTCCTGAATGGTGCTTCCATGTATCCCTGTCCCCCCAGGAAGTAGCTGATCTAAGGACCCAGAGCTTGGCGGGCTTGGCTTCAAAGGGGGTTCCAAGGCTCCCAGTGATGGACCATGGCAACTTTTTGCCCCTGAAAAGCATCAGTGAAAAATTGAGGGCAAAGGGAAGAAGCGAAAGTCTTTATGGTTTTTTTTTTTTTTTTTTCTGGAGAGCATGTTGTACCTGTACAACCAGAGTGACTCCTCTGGGCATTTTTCTCCAGGCTGGTTCCAGTCCTGGGCTGAAGTTGGCTTTTCTGAAGGCTGCAGGGATGTTTAAGGTTAAGTGTTTGCCAGGTAAGGTAACACGTTTAATGACTCAAGTCTATAGCTGGAGCCTCACCCATGACAGTCTGCCTTTTCTTGGAAACTTAGAACTCTTCTCCGTATGTGGGTGTTTGTTTCTCTCTCTCTCTCTCTCTGTGTGTGTGTGTGTGTGTGTGTGTGTTGTAATAAGGATGTAAAGGCCAGGATCGAAGGCCAGGCATTTAGAAGTGGTCTGTGCTGACCATTGAAGGCATGTCTGCTACAGGATCCTCAGTTGCAGTTCTGGTTTGAGCTTCTCAAACAGGTGGGAAGGTAGCATTACCTAGGAGTCAAGAACGGGGGTTCTGCATTCAGACAGATCTGTGTACAGAGTCAGACCTGCCCGTAAGTGCCTTGAGGGCGGAATTGGGTCTGCCTCCTTCATGCCTCTCCCCTCAGCCACACTGCCTGGTTAATACTGATTGCATTATGAGTTTTCATCAGTTGAGTTTGAATCCCAGCTGGGCCACTAACCAACCATGCAGCCTTGGGCAAGTCATTTAACCTCCCGAAGCCTCAGTTTCCTCATCTGAAGAATGGAGCTATTACTATCCACACTGTCATTGTTGTGAGTGGTGAATGGCAGCTTCAGTACTGCAGCTGCCTGCAGCAAGACCGATGACTCACTGACTTAACAGGAGAGAGACCATGGAAGAGGCCATACACTCTGATTCCTTTTACATAAGTCCAAAAATATGCAAAATTGATGGTGGCAAAATGATCAGGAAAAGCAGGAGAGTGGGATACACAGAATTTAGGATAATGGTTACCTCTGAGTAAGGAAGGAAAGGGATGGGATTAGGAAAAGGCAAAGTTAATATTTCGTTGTTTCTTAAACTGCCTGATAGGTGTATGGGTGTTGGTTGGTTGTCTTTTTTTTAAAATAATTTTTATTTTATTTATTTATTTATTTTTGGCTGCTTTGGGTCTTCATTGCTGCATGCGGGCTTTCTGTAGCTGCAGTGAGCAGGGCTTCTCTTGTTGCGGAGCATGGGCTCTAGGCACACAGGCTTCAGCAGTTGTGGCTCGCGGGTTCTAGAGCGCGAGTAGTTGCGGCGCACGGGCTTAGTTGCTCCGCGGCATGTGGGATCTTCCCGGACCACGGCTCGAACCTGTGCCCCCTGCATTGGCAGGCGGATTCTCAACCACTGCGCCACCAGGGAAGTCCCTGGTTGTTTGTCTTTGTAGTGTACATATATGCTGTTAATGTTTTTGATGTCTATTCCATAGCATTTAAAGCAAAAAGAAGTTACCACAGTGCCTGGTAACGTATAATACAATCAACAAATACTAGTTGCTATTTTTGTTGTTATTGCCGGCAGAATTGAGTGCTGAGGCCCCAGTAATGTTCAATAGAAAGGTACAAGGGTTCCATGTATGGTTGTTCAGGTGGTCCACTAACAAGCCTTCTGATTGACTGAGGGCTGAAAGCCAAGTTTTGCTCCAAGGTGAGGCTGTATCTGTTTGGAGGAAGTACCGTATTCTTCTAATTCACACAAAGACGTCATAGGAGCTAGCAGTCACCCTGGAAAGGCATCCCTCAGCACAAGGATCTTTCGGAAAGGTGAGATTGGGTTGACTTGAACATCAAAGTGGTGTACCAGAAGGTGAATATGGGATGTGTGATCCTGGTAGAGTTTGGAGGGACCTTGGAGATTTCGTAGGTCAGAGCCCTCACTGTGCACATGAATGGGCTCAGAGAGGTTAAAGATTGAAGGTCACACGGTGATTCTGTGAATACAAAAAGTATGAGGCTGGAGGAAAATAATTTTAGGGCAAATAAAAGAAGTACTGATTTTCACAGCACTTCTAACAGTTGTGTAGAAGTTCCCATACCTGCAGTGTTGTACCAGTTGAAATGTAAGCGTGCTCAAGGATGATATGACTAGGGCTCTTTGAGGGCTATTCCTAGTACTTTGAGATTGGTTTTATGGAGGGCAACTCTATTCACCCACAAAAGTCCCCCAAGGCTGCTGTCCGTCAGAACCTGGGCAGGAGACCGCTTTTCAGATGGTTTAGCAGGTGGTCCTGCCATCTTAGTGGCAGGAGACAAGGTTTTGCCCCTAATCCACCCTCCCTATTTCCCAGAACCCCGGAATCCCACTGCTTGGCAGTGGGAGGTGGGGAAAATCGCAGCGGAGAGCCTCCAGTCAAAAGCTTTTCAGATCCCCACTGCGACAGATCTTTGTTCTGACTCACTGTCGGTATTTTAATGTTATTATGAATCCAGCTGTAAGGGCTGGTAATTGAGTGCGTGGGCCTCTAAGTTACAAAGACAAGGGCTCCAAATCTAGGTAGCAGCTTGGGTAATTCTGAACAGGGGCTTACCTGCCTGAGCCTCAGTTTCTTCATCTATTAAACGGGCCTCCCAGTACTTCATTTACCCCAGGGCTGTGTGAGTCAACAGGAAAAGCCGGTAGTGGCAGGGTGGGTGGGGGAATTGTCTGTACCACCTGCAGCCAGTGATACCCCAAGCTACAGGGCCCCGCCCCGGGAAATCCCTGTTGTTGAGTGCTGAAGCCCTGCGGGGCCCTGGGGTACCCCTGCTACCATTTACTCTATAATTGACTTACTCTGCTCTCTTTTGCAGTGAATATCATTTTCAGTTCCCTTGTTATTGCTCTCCTAGTCACCCCCCAGTTTGTCAGCCCCATGCTAAGCTCCCCACCCCATGTGCTGTCGCTCAGCGCTTTTATTTGTGACTTACGGTATTCTGGGAAACTCCTCAGGGGCAACTCGGGGAGCCTGGCCCTCTGTCTTATCGCATAGGAAATCCCCTCGGGGTGTCCCAGGGTTCAGGACCACAGAAGAGCCACAGACACGATTTTCCAGAAAGTTCTGTGCCCTCACGCATGCTGAAGGAGCGGATGCTTGAAGCAAGTGAAAAGGTACAGAGGTTGGACCCATGTTTTGTTAGGAGCCGGGTGCCTGCAGCCCTGGGGAGCCAGCCACGAATCTTCCATAGACTGAGGTTTCAGGGTTTGGGGAAGGAGCTGGGTGGCTGCTACAGGCTGGTGCTTACGTATTTAATTTGTATATCGGTGTGATTTATACCCTGTCTGACTTCCCAGGGGATTTGAGGCCCAGGATGCAACAATTGAAACTTTTTCTGTTTTACGATTTTGCTTTTCCCCAGTTTCTCTCCGAGCATCTCTCATCTCTAGCAGGGCCACTCAGAGGTAGGTTTAGGGTATCTCCTTGCTGGGTCTGGCTTCACTGAGGAGAATAACAGGCTGAGCAGAGGTGGCTTGGTGATCCGTGAGAGGAAACCTGTCCAGGGGCCGTGAGTCCCACTTTGCTGCCCCAGAGCTGACATGCCCCGTGTCCCCGAATCTCCCCCGCAGCCCGAGAGGGGCCACTGGATCCCAACTCGTTTAATCTGGTAGCACTTAGGTCGGTGCTGTCCCTGGATGTTCTTGCGAACTCACAGAGAGAAAATGTTAGAACTAAGCTTTATGCCCATGGAGTGATTCTTCTCTGATTTCTCAGTTCTCGTAAATTTTTAATATACCTTACTGCGTCCACGGAAGGCAAATTTTAGAATATAGGAAAAGTGAATGTAACATTTTGTTCCAGATGAAAAGTTAATTTAAGACAGAACCAGAGGCCATGACAAGTGTCTTCATTTTCTTCATTCGATGACGTAATTGACCCTTCGTACCACCATAGGACTTCATATTCACGGGGCAGAGGCTAATTACAGGGTGCGAAGGTACAGCTCGGCGAAGGTGAAGATGCGGATTTCTGTGTGAACTGCTTAATTCTGATGGTTTATAACTTGTCCATAAAATTTGCCATGGATTGTAACAAGTAGAATATTAACTCCGTGTGTGGGGAGGTCCAGAGTATCTCCCATATTGCTTCTCTTCTGAAGGGAGCTCAGTTGAACTAAATGGGGTGTATGTTGTAAACAGTTAATAAACTTTCTGAACCCCAAACTGGAGTACATGGCCTAACATTAGATCCCTCCCTTGTATCAATCTATTTAGTCCTCCTTCCGTATCCTCGGGGGATTGGTTGCAGGGCCTGCCTCGGGTACCTAAATCCATGGATGCTCGAGTCCCATAGTCAGCCCTGTATCCTTGGTTCTGCATCCAGGGATTCAACCGGCTGTGGATGGTAAATATAGTATATGACCTGTGATGGTTGAATCTGTGGATACGGAGACTATGTGCGGTTGACCCTTGAACAGCATGGGTTTGAACTGCATGGGTCCAATTATGTGTGATTTTTTTTTTTTTTCAATACATAGGTACTACACGATCTGAGGTTGGTTGAACCTGAGTATGCAGAACCTCAGATACGGAGCAACCTCATAGATGGAGGGCCAACTTCAGAGTGTTATATGCAGATTTTTGAGTGCACCCCTCACCCCCATGTCATTCAAGGGTTGACTGTGTATGGTTAGCTTTACAAAGGTGGAACCAATGAAATTCCATTCTCTTACATAATCTGCAAATTATCTTTACTAACGATAAGAAAATATATAAACTCTCTTAGGGAAGCCAGAATTTATCTCTGGTGTTGGTTATTAGGAAGGGAGAATACCTTGGTGATCTGTGGTCCTGATTTTCCCTTCTGGAATTGAGCAGACCCTTGCCTCTGCCTGGGCCTGTGGAACAACATGAAACCGCATGGAACCCGAGGGCGGCGGGATCCTTTGTAAACAAAATGAGGTTGACTTTCAACATTCAGTGAATGAATGTGGAAACCAAATTGCAGTTTGTAGAAGCAGAGTTGGACTCAGACATTTACATTAAATGTAAATTTCCATTTCCATTTTGCTCTATAATATTGTTGTAGAACACTATACTGGGAAGTGTTTATTTGCTTGTATTTGGTTGGGGGGGTGGCGCTCGGGCTTCATTCCCTAAATTGAGGACCTAGGGCTTTCTTGAGATGAAAGCTCCCTTGGATGATCTGAAAAGGGAGATGGTGAAGTAACTGGTCTCTAGCTACCCTGCCCTTTGTGGAAATTAATACCTGACCCAGTTCATTTGCCCTGTGAATTTATGGCTTGCATAAGCGGCTGTCCTAATGATCCATCGACTGTTGCAGCTGCATTTCCTGAGAATTTTATTTTATAGCTGAAGTTTTAGTCCATAAATCTTCTGAACTTGAGGTTTTGAGTAAGAGGAGCCTCGCGCCGAGTTCATTTTTCACACCTGTTAGCTTTGCCTTTGCCACCTCTTCTTTCTGTACACGCCCGCCCTGCTCTGATATTTCCCCCTTGAAGAAATCCACACTAAAGTGTTTGTCTTCGTGTAATGCCACTTGCAGAATATTTATATTAAAAAACAATCTGGAGGAGGCAGTGTCCACCCCCAGTGCATGAATTATCATCGTAAAGTGCCCATTTAGAAATGAAGGCCCTCGTGCGCTGCTGGTGGGATTGTAAAATGGTGCAGCCGCGATGAGAAACAGTGTGGTGCTACCTGCAAAAATTAAACCTAGAATTACTGTATGATCCAGCAATCCCACATCTGCTCACGTACCCAAAAGAACAGAAAGCAAGGACTCGCACAGATATTTATACACCAGTGTTCATAGCAGCATAATCCACAGTAGCCAGAAGGTGGAAATAACCCAGATGCTTACTGACAGATGAATGGATGAACAAAATATGTGTGTACATAGAATGGAATATTATTTGGCCCTAAAAATGAAGGGGATTCGGACCCCTACTATAACATGGATGAACCTTGAAGACATTATGCTAAGTGAAATGAGCCAGGCACAAAAGGAGAAATACTGTATGATTCCTCTTATGTGAGGTTCCCGGACTAGTCAAATCCGTAGAGGCAGAAAGCAGAATGGTGGTTTCATGTTATGTATATTTTGCCATCCCAACGTAAATCAGTAACTAAATGAAGGCTGAGGGGAAGCCCTATGCGGCTGGGGGTCGTGGTCTCTCTGAAACCAGGCAGGTGAGAAACTGCCTTCTGGATGTCCCTTGACAATTGGCAATTGTAGCCTTGCCCAGGCTCATCAGTCGAGATTAGCCAGCTAACGTGGACCCCAGGTCGCAGGCTTCCCTCGGGCGTGGGGTCCATCCCCGGGCTGACCTGCATGCGCCTGGGTGGGGACTCTGGGAGCAGAAGCGGCTCACACCCGAAGCCTGTGTGCTCGGCCGCTTTCTGTGATAGTTAGTGGGTTCTGTTTTCAGCCACTTCTTGGTGTTTGGTAACCGTCTGGGATTCTGTTTTGTTAACTCTCTCGGTGAGACACAATGAAAGGACAGAGAGACCCAGTGCTGCAGGTGGGTTCGTCTGAAGGCTCTCCTGGCTGGGTTTAAAGACACGGTCTCACCTGTGCAGCAGGAGACTTGATTCCCTTTGGGTGAAGACTGAGAAAAGGCGAGGCTTAAAAAGAAAAGAAAATACGTATTTTTCCCCTGCTCTGGAAACGCGCTTGGCTCCATCACAGCAGGTGGCTGAGGAGCTCAATCTGTGGAAGGCATCAGCGCTTCAGCGCAATCAAAGTTAAGTGCAGAAATTTAATTAAACGGCATCAAGGATGGCAGAAACTTTGTAAAGCTGCAGTGCATTGTCAGATTCAACAATTATTTCAAGGAACACAATCCACAGATGGCGTCTAATTGATAAATTAAGGCTCTGCTTCTCTAATGGGCCCGTTTTCCACCCATACTATAACCATCACCTCCCTCAACCCTGCATCACGCCCCCCAACACCACTCGGGAACCCCTGGAACCGGAGGATCGGGTCTTGAATATTTGGTGTGAACAGCCTCCAGCTCCTTTTACTCTGAACCCCAGAGCCCCCTTTTGGGATCGAATCTTGTCCTAAAAACAGAAACCCTAGGGCTTCCTTGGGCCTGTACATCCTTTGTGCTCTGTGAACCTGGATGTGTTGCTCAGGGATGCCTGGGCTGTTTCTTTCTTTTTTCCTTTTTCGTATTGCTGGCTTCTATCCCTCTTAGCAAAGGGTTTTGCCCAAAACAAAAGTCTGTATTTATTCTTTAAAAAAAAAAAAAAATAGAACCTCTGTTTTCAAGACCTTGTGGCACTTCCTGTCTGTTAAGAGTTGATACCCAACTTATTTTTATTTCATAAGAAAATATTTGCTGTCTCTAAAGATCTAGCCATGTTCAGAGAAACATCCTGTGTTGAGACTTAATTTAAAAAAAGCTGAAGGTCTTGGATGTTCACGGCCGTTCATTTTGCAGATGAGAATCATGGGACTAGTTCTTGGAGTCGTGTTTCTAGAGGTGGAGGAGAGGCCTTCAGAGACACCTGGACTACCTCCATTAAGTGGTTCATTCATTCGTTCCACCAACAGATATGCATTAGGTACCTACTAGTGCTTTTCTAGGTGCCAAGGAGGAATTCAGTGGTGAAGGAAGATGCCTCTGTGGAGCCTACAGGAAACTGGGGGACAGACACGAAAATAATCTCGCAAGTAGGTGCATCAGAACAACCGGTGACGAGTGCTGTAGAGGAAGAGTAGAGGGTGACATGAGAGCAAAGTATCAGGGCATCATCTGTTGGGAGGCATCCAGGAGTGACTTAGCATGAATGGGGTTAGGTCAGGAGGGGTAGAGCAGGAGAACAGTCTGCTCGAAAGCTCAGTGAGGGGCTTCCCTGGTGGCGCAGCGGTTAAGAATCCGCCTGCTAATGCAGGGGACACAGGTTCGAGCCCTGGTCTGGGAAGATCCCACATGCTGTGGAGCAACTAAGCCCGTGCGCCACAACTACTGAGCCCGCGTGCCACAGCTACTGAAGCCTGCATGCCTAGAGCCCATGGTCCACCAACAAGAGAATCCACTGAAGTGAGAAGCCCGCGTACCGCGATGAAGAGTAGCCCCTGCTCGCCGCAACTAGAGGAAGCCCACGCGCAGCAACAAAGACCCCATGCAGCCAAAACTAATAATAAATAAATAAAAATAAAATAAATAAAACATTAAAAAACAATCTGGTGAAAGCTCGGTGAGCTAGAATAGCCAAAGGAAGGCCTTGGGAGGGAGGAAGTGGGGTGAGAGGCTGGAGATGGGCAAACAGAAGGGTCATAGCGGCGGGGTAGCCCCATGCACAGAGCACTTACCGTATTCCTGGTGTTGTTCAGAGCACCATACAGCCCATCTTGTTTAACTTTTAATTTATTTGTGAATGGATCTCAGCATTTTCTGTGGTACCTGGTACATAGTAGTGTCACAATAAACGTTTGTCGAATGAATGAATAAATCCTGCCAATGATGGGTATTATCTCCCTGACCTTACGGTTAGGAAACTGAGACTGATAGGGTGTAAATCCATTTGTCTGAGGCCCAAACCCTCTGATAGGGTTGGTCTCTGTGCTGGAGTCTGACTCCCCAGCTGGGTCCTTCTCTGCCCCTCTCCCTTCCCTCCCCTGAAGGGATGAGGTATATGAACCACCTGGTGAAGGGATCTGTAATGAATAACTGTTACCACCCCGTACTCTAAATATTTCCATCTCTTGAAAGAAAGAAATTAAAATAACCCTGACTTTTATTTCCACACATGTAGTGGTTGGTGGTGGAGAGGGCCAGATTTCAAACAGAACCTTTGCAAAAGCAGAAACATAGGGTCCAGGGCTTAATTGAGTAACCTTGGCCTGGTTACTGCTCTATCAATAATCCATTTGTCCTAGACTGGGAAGGTGTGAGGGTGGGGTGGAGCAGAGAGCCAAGGAACAGATCATATTTACTTATTTGTTTGTTTATTTCTAAAGGATAATTGTGGGGATTGCTGTGGCAGAACCCTTTCTAATTGCCTCTTTTTTTTTTTCATTCGCGTGGGTGGCTTTTGAAATTCCCTGTAGTTTACGGGCGAGGGCTCTGTGCGGGGGACGCCAGATGATGTAGTTGAATGGCTGCTGACTGTTTATTTGCGAGTCTGTCGTTACCAACACAGTCTTCTTGAGTTCAGTAGCACAACAGTGTTTTATCCCCCTCCTCCCCCGTATCTAAATATATCCAACTAGTCAATCAGACTTGGCAGCCGTCAGGGCTGTGGCTGTCGGACCGAGTTTGCCTTGGATCCTCTGAGCTATTGGCTTGTTTTCGGAGCTACAGTGTGTATTCAGATAGCGATATCAGCGTTAACCTTGCATACGCGCGCCCAGGTAGGGGCTTTGGAGGGTGAGAATGAGGCAGCACCTTGGTATAAAAAAAGGCACGTCTTTCTCCTCCACTGGCAGCTATAGAGTCGAGACAAAGCCACGTGGGGGGAATGGCTTCACGCGCGGTGACCAAGGTGCGTGGGTGTCTTTTCCTGAGTTGTGATTTTTTTTTTTTTTTTTTTTGGAAGTTTTCTGAGGAGAGAAAACTAGAAACTGGCGGCTGGTAGAAAAGACTGTGTGTGTAGTAGGTGGAGGTGGGGGAGTGGCTGGAAGAGGCAGACGGAGTTCGGGGCATTTTTTTTTTTTTTTTTTTTTTTTTGCAGTATGCGGGCCTCTCACTGTTGTGGCCCCTCCCGTTGCGGAGCACAGGCTCCGGACGCGCAGGCTCAGCGGCCATGGCTCACGGGCCCAGCCGCTCCGCGGCACGTGGGATCCTCCCGGACCGGGGCACGAACCGGTGTCCCCTGCATCGGCAGGCGGACTCAACCACTGCGCCACCAGGGAAGCCCCGGGGCATTTTTATAGGGACCTTTCCGGGAGGACCGACCACTGTGGTGAGACTGGTCTTAGCCAGAACTCAGGGAGAGTCTCGGGCCTTAGAGAGGCCCTTGGTTCCGTGGCCTGCCTGCCCTGCTGGACCCGAACAGCCTTTCTCGGTGCTGCCTGAGCTTCCGTAGCCTAAGAACTGTGGGACCCAGCTCCTGGGTCCTTCCCCAGAGGCTTGTTACGGGGGATCGGTGGAAAGCAAATCAGATTTAAAATCCCCACCTGAAAGGTATCCTGCGTTCTCCAGGTAGCAGCCTTTTGTAAGTAAATGTTGTGAACGCTCACCTCCAGAGTTGCTTATCTGCAGAGAAGCTTCTCTCTGGGAGAGGGTCAGGGTGACCCTAGCATAGGCCTGTGCCCAGAGGCACCCATGCACCTGCCAGACCGCCCCCTTCCAGCTGTGCCACGTCCCGGAGGCCTGGTGGGACATGGGGCGTGAAGCAAGGTTGCCGCTGTGAGGGGAGCTGCTGTGGGTTTTGCAGGGTTCCAGGGAGTGGGGGGTTAAGGGAGTTCACCAGTGTGGGCATCAGGACACAGGAAGACGTAAGATAAGGCCCTGCCTCGAGCAGCTTCCAGAGTAGGAAAAAACAGGACATGGCAAAGGAATGCACTAGAACAGTGGTTTTCAAAGTGTTGATTGGGGACGACTGGACATCCCAGAGACCTTTTCAAGGAGTCTATGGGGTCAAAACTTTTTTTTCATAATAATTCCGAGACTTTTATTTGGCTTTTTCACTCTCATCCTTTCCATGACTGTACCGTGGAATTTTCCAGAGGCCGCGGTCTGTGTTGACAACATTGTTCGGATGGCTAATGGGATGTGTGTATTCTTATTTTAAAATGTCTGTTTTAATTTCTAATAAAAATATCTGTTTTAATTTCTAATACAGTAACCATTGATAGATATAAGATGCATAAACAAAAATGCTTGGGTGATCCTTGCTTTTTAAGCGTGTCAAGGTATTGTGACACCAAAAAGTTTGAGAACCACGGAATTAGCAGATAGGCAGATGAGTGGCATGTTGAAGTTATGTACTAGGTGCTGAGGTAGCACCGCTCCGGGGTAGATGGCAAGTGCCAGTGGGTGAGCCTGGCAGGGAGTTGTCAGGGAAAACAGGATGAATTGTTTTCTTACCTGGACTTTGGACCTGGACTTTGAAGGATGAATAGGAATTTTCCAGATAGACAAGGAAAGGAAAAACATTCTAGAAAGAAGGAACAGCATGTCTGAGGGAATTGGGATATCAGACATCATGGCATATTGGCCTTTTTTCACCCATCTGTGAGGGAGAAACAGTTTCATACTGGCCTCACCATCTATGCCAGTGACTTCAAAATGAGGCTGCATCTCAGAATCACTCAGTGAGCTTTATGGAAACACTGGTGAAGCTAGTTCTCAGGCCTGCTTTTGACCCATTGGTTGGTAGCACTGTTTGCTTCTTTCCGGCGGTGGGAATGACTAGGTTCCATTCTTAGTTATTTCGTCAAGAGTGACATCACCATTGCCCCTGCAGCAAGCCTAGGCCATTGCCATACAGTTGGCTCTGTGACAGAAGTGTAGCAGGCCTCACTGGGCACATGCATTACCTCCCCACCTCACCCGTCAGCCTCCAGTGGGGAAATAGATGAGAACAAAGCATAACGAGAAGGGCCGTCAGTCGTACATAGTTCAGGGACCATGGGTTCTGAGACCTGTTTGCCTCCAGCTACTTGATCTGTGTGACCTTGAGAAGGGCTTTGGTGTCTCTGAGCCTGTCCCCCTGGGAATAAAGCATGTTGGACTGACCTTATTTAATAGACTAGCCTAAATCTGCCATTGTAAAGGACCCTCCTATTGATGAATAACTCATCCTGGTTTTGTTCCTAGAAAGTATTCCATGGGGCACGCCACCTTCTCAGCTGCTCTTGGTTTTGCAAAGGAAGATGTTGAAATGTTCAGATTAACAATTTCGACAGTTTCTGAACCACCAAGGAAGGGAAAAAAGGGGCCCGAGGCTCTGGGCGCTTACTCTGTCAGGCGCTGATCTGAGGGGTTTTCGTGGGTCATCTCATTAAATGGACACGCTAGTCCTGTGAGTTAAGTACCGTCATTCCCGTTTTATAGACGAAGAAACAGAGGCACAGACAGGTTCCCCTAACTTGCCCAAGGCCACACAGAATCCAGGCTTTCAAGCTTTATGCCTTCTGTTCTTACCATCATATCCTGTGCCCCCGGAGACGGTGGGGGCTGTAGTCTGGAGGTGTTCAGAGGAGACCAGAGCCTGAGTAACCACCACTCTTTCTGAATGAGAATAGAAGACAGAATAAAAGCACAGGAATAAAGTATCGTTAAGCAGACTGGTAAATCAATAGACTAATTAGAAATCAAACATCCTTAAAACACTGTTGCTGCGTTTATTGTAAACCAACATTGAAACGTTAAAACTTGCCCAGCCCACGGGTTTGAATTATTAACCAAGGGAGGTAATTTCAAGCCATCAGTTGGGGTAGCAGTGAAAGCCGCCATTGGAAGAAAGGAAATTTGTGTGCCCTTTGTGTGCCTGTTCGGACCTGCCTTGGCATCCAAGGTCATTATTATTTCTGCTGCTTTCATTCTTAGTTGAAATATCTTAAACGTTTAGGCAGACTTCACAAATTCAGGTAGATTGTGGAAAAAGGGCTGTTTGAATCAGGAAGGGGTTGGATTACACATATCTTTCCAAATGGAAGGAAGGCCATTCTGTTTTGCAATAAAACAGAGTCCTTGGTAGAAAGGACCCATTTTAAAGTTGGCTTCCAGTGTTTGACGCGAGGCTGGTGTCCCACCTGCTGCCTTCATTGCTCTCAGTGTTCCTTTCTGTCCAAAGACACCGAGGTGCTTGGATGGGTGTCGTCAGGATTTGGCGCTAAGACAGTCTGCTCTGCAGTGAGACCTCTGGGGTGTTCAGTGAGGACCAACTGGCCACCAGCTCTTTCTGCTAGGTTTGTTTTAAATAGAGGGAAACCCTGCTGGACCTACTTTGGTTATAGATAAAATTCATTAACAGGCAGCTGCATTGATTTCCCTTCTGTGAACTGTATTTCTAACCTATCTTGAGTCATGGATCATGCTGGGAACATTATGGACCCTTTACCAGAGAGATGCTGGATGCACAGTCCCAGGGAGCTTTGCACGGAAGGCTCAGACGTCACCTCACTAAGAGTTCAGAAATTCTGTGTCAAAGTCACCAAACAGCTGGACTTTAAGCATATTAATGGTATTTCGCTATTATTACTGACAACCCCCCCCCACCTACCCACCCACCCAAGTTCTTTACCAGACAATCTCACTTGGCCCTCATGGGACTCCTGCAGTTGCTGTTTTATATGTGACACATGGGAGTGGGCATAGTAACTTCCCTGATTGTTGCTGTTTTCTTGTTAATTTGCTAAATGGGCTTTAAAAAGGGAGATAAATGTAAATTTTAGCTCCATAAAATAGTCTCATTTCAAATGCCTGTGACTCAAATTAATTAATTAAAAAACAGCATAAAACACCACCCCAGCCACAAACATGGCAGATGAGTAATGTCTGTCCATTCAGACAGTTGATGGAGTAAAATTACAAGATTGGCCTGTGATTAAAAAAAAAAAAACGCTTTGGACTCCAATTGGGCATTTACAGAAAGGAGAGGCTTGGGCAGTTTGTTTATTTAGGACATTTATTCCTGCTTTGGCCCTATTCCTCCAGTTACAAAACTTGGGAAGTGTGTGGAAAACCACAAGAACTAAGTAAAAATCTCCCTAACTCTATTTACCACTTAGGGATGACCATTGTTAACATTTTGGTGCGTTTTCTTTCATCTTCTTTTCATGGCAAAAAAAATAGGGAAAACATACACCCACACATGTTATTCACTAATCTGATTTTTAAAAAATGATTATTTCTTCTTTTAAAAAATAATAGATTTATTTACTTATTTAATTTTGGCTGCATTGGGTCTTCGTTGCTGCACGCGGGCTTTCTGTAGTTGCCCCGACCGGGGGCTACTCTTCGTTGTGGTGCGCAGGCTTCTCATTGCGGTGGCTTCTCTCGTTGCGGAGCACAGGCTCTAGAGCGCAGGCTCAGTAGTTGTGGCGCACGGGCTTAGTTGCTGCTTGGCATGTGGGATCTTCCCGGATCAGGGTTCCAACCTGCGTCCCCTGCATTGGCAGGCGGATTTTTAACCACTGTGACACACGGGAAGTCCCTTACTAATCTGATTTAATAACTGTATCATGAATATTTTCCCTTTGTAATTTACTGTTTTTTTTTTTTTAATGGCATGGTTTTTACTGTCTCCATGTATTGTGACTTATAAGTATGGTTTATTTTACCAAAGCCTACTGTTGAATAGTTAGCTTGTTAATGATTTATTATAATTATGAATAACACCATGGTGACCATCCTTGTACGTGACCCCCTTATCACCATCTCTGATTGCCTTCATACAACATACACCATGATGTGGAATTTTGGGGTTACAGACTATGAATATTTTTTTTTGGGGGGCCACACCGTACAGCTCGTGGGATCTTAGTTCCCCAACCAGGGATTGAACCCAGGTCTCGGCAGTGAAAGTTCTGAGTCTCAACCACTGGACTGCCAGGGAATTCCCATTAAAGGAAATGATATATATGGACACACACACATAAATATTTATAATCTTTTAAATATGCCTATAACATATGTATTTACACATGTAATCTCCTTATAAAATATATTTTTATCTTAATTGACCCTATAAGGAGGATGGAACTCCTGTATACCTTCAACAGAAGTTTGAGAGATTCAACTTGATTTTGAAAAGTTAACTAGATTTTTAAAAATATGTGTTCACAGTAAACAGTTTTATTTGTGCTGCAGGGTAAGGCTTAATCTTTAAAAGACCAGTGTTTCTTGACTCAACTGGGACTGAATTTCTTCTTTAAACTTGCCCCTTCTTCAGTGCAGTTTGGCCCAGCTTTCTCTTTTGTTTGCTTACCTACCTACTTACCTTCAGCAGGCTGACCTAGCCACCCGTCTATCTTACTTGGTTAACATTTATCCAAGTTTGAGGATGGAAATAGCTTTCCTCTGAATCAGAACTTTCGGAGTAACCATTCCAAGGGGCCGCCTGCAAAGACGAGGGAAGGGAAGAGAGGGCGGAGGCTCTTCGATGTCCTTTTTACCCACTAGGTTAATCAATGTGGCCAATTTGGAAAATGTCCTAAAGTACAAAAATGAAAATAAACGTTCCTGAAATCTCACCACACAGAGATAACCATGATCAGCATACTGATCTATTTCTTTCTTTTTGGTGGTGGTGGGGGATAGTACATACGGGTAAACAGAATTTGAAAGCAAGCTATGCCTGTTTTCTATTTGTTTAATTATACAAAGAATTGATGAGTACTTCCTGCTGTAAAAAATTGTAAACAATGAAGAAACCAAATCTACCACTTCCCATTCTAGGACAAACTATAATGGAATATTATTCACCACCCCTACCCACCTGCCCCTACCACCCATTTCTTCAAAGGAAATGTTCAGCTTCAGGTGAAAGTGGAGTTTCGTGGCCTGGAACCCTGTGTCCCAGAACATGATTTGAAAGCCACCACCCTATTAAGAATGAGGACTTTTTTTGTTTCTCCTTAACTGAGGGGCATTGATCTTACTGATTGCGAAAATAAATTCAGAATTACGAAAGTAAAGGGCATTCGGATTTAGAATCACCGAATGTTAGGCTTGTTAGGGACCTTGGAGGTCATCCTGTTTCACTCTCTCATTTTATGGATGAGTAAAACTGTGGCCCAATAAACATTAGTAAATGCCTTGTCTCAGGCCAGTCGGCCAGTTTGAAACTTAACTGAAAGTACAGGGTTCTGGTTTGTGTCTTCTTTTTAAATGAAGATGTTGATCTACTTTTAAAAACAAGAACAAAAGCCAAGTTTTGGTCTGGTTTCGGTTGCAGAAAGCTGAATCCACTCCTATCTAGTTTAAGCAGAAAGGAATTTGTTGGAGGGCATCAAAATGCTTACAGAAATCATTGGGCGATCTAGAAAAACCTCTAGGTTGTGCTCTCAGAAACGGCTCAGAGCCATGCAGCAGATCTGGGTCTCCAAGCAGCTGCTACCTCTTCTGTCATCTGGGAGCCACCTAGCAGCAAATCGGGAAGCTGATGCTACAGCTGCAGGGTTCAGAACCATGGCCATGTTGCTTGGTCAGGAAGCACTGCCGCTACTTTGCTGTGATCTTCACCAGCAAAGTAGATTCTCCGTGAGGAGCCAGCTGAGGTGCAGGATGTTGCTGCAGAACATCCAAACACCTCCCTGGCCACTCTGCCAGAGCAAACAACAGAAGCACAGAGTCCCCCATTCCCCTTTTCACGGCTAGCTGCAAGGGAGTCTGACACAGTAATAGTCAGTTCCTCAGTTCTGCCTAACAGAAAGGCTTGGATTGGTTGATGGACACCTATTTACCATGTGTTCTCAGCAATAGGAAACAGATCAAATGATAAGAGCTATGCTTGAGTTCTGTATTATGGTCATGGAAGGTAGACTAGCAGAGAAGCAAAAAAAAAAAAAACAGCAGGGGAATTGTACAAAATATAAAAGGACAGATCAAGAAAGAAGCTATATGTAGAAGCACATTATCATGGGGTGACAGTACTAACTTGTATTGTTTTAGGAGATGTCATTTGAAGTTACATTGCATTTTTGCAGCCATAGGTGTAGTGTGGTAATTTAGTATTTGACCTGACAGTAAATTCGGGACCGGATCCAGCCAGAGGGTTGAAGGTGTTTCCCATCCAGCTCTTGAACTTGTATCCTGATATTTGTCACTAAAACTTTAACATCCTAAATATTTTCCCTGCCCTCTTTCTGGTTTTATTCCCTTCATACTTTTTTTTTTTTAAACATCTTTATTGGGGTATAATTGCTTTACAATGGTGTGTTAGTTTCTGCTTTATAACAAAGTGAATCAGTTATACATATACATATGTTCCCATATGTCTTCCCTCTTTCCCTTCATACTATTGAGGAACCCTACTTTCCCTCTCAAAGTCCATAATTTAGGAAGATGTTTACCTCTGATCTATCACTTAGCATTTACGCTCTGCACAATTGACATTTGGGAAGTGCTTTAGACAAGGTGGCAAACAGATTGCAGGTCCTGCATGTTATCGGAGTGATCATCTTGGTTTTCATATCTTCGGCATCTTTACTGGGACTTCATGTCGCTCCCCAGATTTCCCCGTCATTCTTTGCTACTTCCTGGTCATTGCCAGCTTCCTGGTGGGGCAGCTGAGTGCCTAGTGTTTGCAGCCCCGAGTTTAGATTTGGCTGGGTTAATATGAGGTTTATTTAAGAACATCCAGCAATGATTAAATTGAAAATGAGACATTTGGGAGAGGAAGGAGGGGATAAATAGATAAAGCGTCAAAAACTCAGAGAGGGATGGCATGACGGGTAGTGGTTAGCAAGTTTAATTCCCCGGCAGCAGGTGACCAGCAACCTTCCCAGGCCTTGAGCTGCTCAGGTGGCTCAGCTACTCCTACTGAGTGGTTGCTTGTAGGACATTCTGCTTGGTGGGGTAGAGCAAGGAGCAGGGGAGAGGCACCTAAGAAAGTAAAGAAGCGATTCTGTCTCCAGAGGAGTTTCCTTTTCTGCTCAGGTGGTTAAGTCCTGCTAGGAAACAATCTCTGAGCATGTAGAGACAGTGATGGAATATAGGGTCATGTGTCCGATGACGTAGTGGATCTCTGAGCAGCAGTGAAGGCTAGGGGTTCATGGGGTGAAGACGGGGGCTGTTAAGCCAGGCAGGGCTTCTTGGAACAGCAGAGGTTTGAACAAAGACTTGAAAGAAGGAATCACCTAGACTGGGGGAGAATCAGTGGGTACTGTCTTCATTTTTGGTCTTTGTTCCTAGTCCAAGTGCCTTTGACGAGGACTTGGGAGCGATCGAGCAAGCTTTTGGGGCCATCAACCCTTGAGTTGGCCTTTCCTTGGGTGGCAGGGGATGCATCTGCTGACCACGGATGACATCTTATGGCCAGGCCTCTCCTCTTCTGGAATGTCATCTGGGCACCTAACTGCTTTCAGTTTTCTCTTTGCACTTCTCACCTCCTGGACACGAGCCCTCCTTGCTTTGTGTATTCTAAGGATGCGTGGCTTGGGGTTAAAGACATCCCGTGCTCTGTTCATCCATACGCGTGGCTGGAGGACAGTGGGTACCATGCGACTAGGGAAAAGTCATGTAGATACTGTATTTGGACCAGGCTGGGTAGTTTCAGCTCTGGTAGATATCTGGCTTTGGGCAAGTGATTTAACATCTGGAAGCATCAGTTTCCTCCAGTGTAAAATGGGGTAATGATGACCCTGAGTTCATAGAGTTTGGGGGAGGATTCAGTGAAATAATGCACATAAAATGCTTAGCCTGGAGCTGGCCTCACGGCCCACACGCTGTACATGGCATCTGTCATGGCTGCTGCCGTTAATTCTGTTTTTCTGACCTTTACCGCCTCCCACTCTTGGTGGGGGTGGGGGGTTGGGGAGGTAGTAGTGGGTGTGGGACTCCTGACTCCTCTTGACACCTGCCGAAGTAGGAACCTGGTTCTAAATTCCTCATCCCGGGACTCACAGCCAAGACGTGACACCCCTCCTCCCCGCTCTCTCCTCTCCTTCCTCTTTTCCTCATCCTGTCCTCTCAGTCCTTTCCCTTCCTCCTCTTCCATTTACCGAATCTGGAGTTTGTTTCCAGTACTTGCTGGGTGCTTGGTTAAGACGTGATGCCCAGGCGTTGCATTCTGGGAGAAGAAGATGAGACGCACCATTCAGAGAATGTACTACATTCAGAGGAGGTAGCATGGACCAGCCGGTGGGGTGTAGGCTTGGAACCATGTTGCCTGGGCTCGTGGTCTAGCTCGTGTCCTTTCCTCTGCATCTCTGTGCCTCTGTTTCTTTTATCTGTAAAATGGAGATAATGATAATTCCCACCTTATAGGGTTGTGGTGAGCGTTAAACATGGCAGGTGCTTGCAACAGTGCCTGACGCGGAGTGAGGGCCCAGCAGGTGCGATGTGCTGCCGCTGCTAAGATGCGATGATGTGACATTATCCACCCTGCCGCATAAGGCTTCCGCAAGGACCGAGGGCGGTGCACTTGAGGCGCGTCCGGTGAGAATAAAGGTGCTCAGGCCCCTCTGAGTGAGTGTGTTTGGGGGCCCCTGGGATGAGCAGCCTGGTGGGAGTGGGGCGCCGGTGGAGGGCACAAAGGGGTGTGTTGAGACGTGCGCGTGGCCGTGCTCCCGCCCCTTCCTTCTCCCCTCCACGTGGGCGGTGGCCCTCACGGTTGAAAGGTGCCCGTTCCCACAGCAGCGGCACCCCAGACCCCGTCTGCCGAGTCTCACTCCGGCCGCCCAGGAGCAGCAGGCTGAGCAGGGCTGCCTGCTTTTGAACGTGCGCTCACCTGCCTGCTCTAATTAGATGATATGAGGTTTCCCTTATCTTCCTGAGGGAGCATTTCTCCTTTCAGGTGATTGATGCCAAGGGGGGATCAGAATTCCTGCTCCCATTTTCCCTCAGGCCCTGTTACTGGACATCTGAGGTAGAAAAATCACATGTCTGTGATGGGTGAGTCGCTGCGAGTGTCCAGGAAACTGATGCCTCCAGTACCTTTTCTGGCGAACAGAGCACTTTCACCTACAGTCTGATTGGATCCTCGTAGCAATGCTGTAAAACACCTGGAATATGGCCCCATTTCACAGATGGGGTAACTAAGGCTTAGAGGGCTGACACGTCTGCCTCAGGGTCCAACAGCCAGCAGCAGGCTGGGAGCGCGAACCAGGTCTGGATCCAGTTCCCTGCCCTCCCCCCCGGGTCATGCCAGAGTCCATCTACGCTTGCTTGTCCGTGAAGCTTCACGGTTGGTTCAGTACAATTCAACAAGCATGTTCTGAAACCATGTATTACTTCTTCAACACCACACAGTACAACACCCCACCCCACGACAGCACTTATCTACGCGCCAACCCAGCCCTCAGACCGCTTCCCCTCCGTAAAGAGTCCCTGGAAAGCCTCAGGAACGGGCGTGTGAGGTGAGATCTTGACCTCTCCATGACCCTGTGTTCTGGAGTTGGAGAAACTTCTGTTACATGAAGTCACTGGTGGTCTAGTTTTTAGTTTGTGATTTTTTTTTTTTTTATCCTGTGGTACGCGGGCCTCTCACTGCAGGGGCCCCTCCCACCGCGGAGCACAGGCTCCGGACGCGCAGGCTCAGCGGCCACGGCTCACGGGCCCAGCCGCTCCGCGGCATACGGGATCCTCCCGGACCGGGGCACGAACCCGCGTCTCCTGCCTCGGCAGGTGGGCTCTCAACCCCTGCGCCACCAGGGAAGCCCTGTGATTTTTTATTTATTTATTTATTTATTTTATTGAAGTATATAGTTGAGTTACAGTGTTGTGTTAATTACTGCTGTACAACAGAGTGACTCAGTTATCCTGGTATATACAGAATGGATAAACAACAAGGTCCTACTGCAGGAGTTATGTTCAGTATCTTGTGATACACCATAATGAAAAATAATAGTTTGTGATTTTTAATTCTCCTTAAGTTTTAGACAACAGAAATCAAAACTCTGAGGCCCTTCTTTGTCTTCCTAACCCCCTTGAGGAGTGGGTCTGTCGGTGAGCAGCTGATTGGTTAAACATTAACATTTCAGAAACGGTATTTTAATCTTTTGGGAAAATGTGGCCTCCCTATCTCTTTCCACAATCGAGAATTTCTGCCTTTTGCCTTATGACACATTTGCTGCTAAAACCTCCGTGTAAATGAGATTCCACCCTCACCCCGGGGAGGGGAAGCACATGGTCATTCTGGGGACTGTTTTTAAGGGGCTTGGGGTGGAGTCAGAAAGGAAGGAGTGTACCAGGCCTGACTGCAGGTACTACTACTAGGCTGGTAATCGTTAACTCGGCCTGGAGTCGGGGTGTCCAGTTCTCCAGGGCATTTGCTTAGAAACACTCCTGGCTGTTATCACCCTCTGATGTCACAGCGCTGGGGGCTGGCTCCTGTGTCAGGGAAAGGGCAGGGGCCTGTCCAGGTCGAGCGGGGCTCCCATACACTCAGCCATGTGTGCGGAGGGCTTCCGGCCAGTTCACCTCGGTGGCCACTTGCCCCGTGAAAGTAGTTGTCTTACAACAAGGCCTTCAAATCTATTTGACCACAAATCTGTTTCTCTGGCTTCTGCAAACGGCATAATTTGGAAAGAAATACATTCATTTCTTTCCCTGCTCGTCATCACTTAAGAACACCCACGAAGCTAATTTGTTTAGATGAATCAGGCAGAGGAGAGGCTGGGACTAGATAAAGACCCCTCATCCTGTCACTCCTCCCACCTCGCAGGCTGGGGCACTGGAACAACATCTTAGCTCCATTCCCAGTTCAGGGATGGCAGCACGTCGAGCTTTCAGGGTGAGTAACTTGGGGAGAAGGTTCTGGAGTGACCAGTCCTCCTTGAGGAAGGAAGGCCTTCCTCCAACTGAAGCCCCCTCTCTGACTCTGTGACAGAATTGGAGCAGGGGGGGCCGGTGAGACGAGCGGAAGTGGCTTCTTCTGCCACCGCGTAGGCCCACCATGGTACCTGTGGCAGTGGCCGGGCATAGCTGGGCTGGCTTCATGTGTGAACTGGCCGCACATGCGCCAACTGCTGGCCCCCAGTCTGGTGTTCCTCCCGTGGGGTTCAACCACAGATGCTTCTCTTCCTTCCTTGCATCTGACGCTTTTTGCAGACCCATCCCAAGTCCTGATTTCACTCTTGACCCCCTCATCAGACGGACCCACCCCACACCCTGCAGAGCAAAGCCCTGACCGACGTGTTTGTTCTCCTCTGTGCTGTGTTTACCCCACGTCTCTCGTAGCTTCTCGGTGCCCATGTTTTGAGAAGAATGGAGAAAACCCACCACTCGTCTCTACTGCTGAATCTCCTTTCCCCCAACCCTTGTCTGTCTCAGAGTCGTTTTCCCTCCCGGCCATCCTGGGCTGGGGGAGATGTCCAGTCTCTCCCTGTTACTTTACGGAAGGGTGTCTTTATTCAATTTGACTGTTGCTATTATGTGGCGAAACTTTCAATAAAAGTCGTGATTTATGAGATGTGTGTGGCTGCGGTTGTTTCTTCGTTTTCTTGCTTTCCGCGTGTTCTTCTTTTTCTTCTGCTTTGTCATCTATCAGGGAGAGAAAAGCCAGGCCTGATAATTTCTTGGCATATCCTGTGTGCACTTCGAATGTCAGCTGTCGGCCTGGCAGGAAGTTGTTTCTCGGGTGGGTTTCTCCCCCTTTTACTTCTCCCTGCAGCCCCCCCCCCCGTTACACAGGCAGAGGCCCTGCTCCATCCTGCAGGCTGGCGATAAGGGGGAGGCAGGGCGCCGGGGGTGGGGGGTGGGAGGTGGCCCTTGGCCCCTTTGCCCTTCTCAGCCGCCGTGTGTCCACAGCCCTGTCAGCTCCTGATTGCTGAATAGCAAGAGGCAGGCAATGTCCTTTCGGGAGGTTTCCAGAATTTTCTTTGCTCTGAATACAGCACCGCCCAGTCCTCTTAGTTTTTTTGGCCTGACCGCTTTAGAAATCCTTCCCTTTTTCTTTTTTGTCAAGTATGTGCCTGCTAGATAAAAGGCTCTTGAATAGAGGGCCTCACGAGCATTGGGTCTTGGCCCTTGGCCGCTGAAAATAGGCTATTGGAGATAGAAGCCAGTTGTCACAAAGGTGCCTGTGGCCGTGTGGGGAGGAGGAGGGTCCCCGGGAAATGCCAGGTTGACTTTTCCACCTTTCCCCCTCCTCCTGCTTTTATTATTAGCTGCTCGCCGAAATGCATCCTAGGCTTTGTGGAGCCCTACAGTAGCATTACCCAAAGTTGCGCCCTGCATCTTCGCCACCTGCTTAAGGCCTCGTTCTGTGTCTGGAATTGTTCCACGCTGAGCCCTCAGAGGGTGCGTATATACCTCTTTAACCCACAGTGGGTGGCTTGGGAGGGACCGAGGAAAGCTGGCCTGCTGCACTTGAACAGAGGGTGGACCCCTCGGTTTCCCAGCAGGAGCTTCTGAGGCTGAGCCATCCGGACTTGCGTGTTGGTTAGTCTGTGAACCCCCCAGCCCCAGACTCCGAGCAGATGTGGGATGTGCCTTGCAGCTGCTTGCAATCTCAGGGAGACTGTGCTATTGCGAGCTCCCTGGACCCTTTAAATTGGAGTGTTTCGTCTCCCCAAGGGTCACTGGTGGCCTCATCCCTGGCCTGCTGCTGCCACGTGTCTGTTCCCTAATTTCTACTTCTGCTGCCGTCATCCATCAGATCTCTCATCTGGTTTCGAGTGGCTTCTCTCTGGTGGCCCGTCTCTGACTCCAGACTTACATGCACCCTGCTCCCGACTGCCCAGGGGGTCTGGAATTCCAGAGCTGGAAGTCCAGGCTCACCTTCTTGTGGCATGTCACATAGGTCCCCAGGCACCTCTGCTCTAGGGAGTGGGCCCTGGAGCCCCTCTGTGTCCAGGCTTCTGGGATGACCTTCCTTTCTCTTGCCTAGAAAAACGCACTCATTTTTAGAGGGTCATCTCACGTATCTCCTCCCCTCTCTTGCAGCCTCTCCCACTTCTTCCTTTGCCTCAAGCAGTGACAGCTCTTACCTTTCCAGTCGCAGCCCTCTGCTGCTTCCTTTATGACTGGTTAACATATTCTTTTCCTGGTTCTTCCTGTACCTGTCCTGTGTGCCCCACTAGAGGTTTAGACGCTGAGGACCAAAACTATCTATGTCACTGCTGTCCAGTAAAACTTTGTTCGACGAGCTATACGTTCTGTGCCATCCAGTACATACGGCCCCCGTGCACTTGAAATGTGGCTAGTGGCTATCACGTAGGACGTTGCACCTGTGTGTCTTGTTTATCTGTATTTTCAGAAACCCTAGCACTGTGCTCTGCTCCCAAGACAAGCCTCGTGAGTACCGCTGAAGGGCACGAGAATCGTTTAGGTATAGAGTTACATTAGCTGTGTATTCTTTGCCCATTTTCCATGCAATTTGATTTTTAAGTTGGATTCAGTAGATTATATACTTGAGCACCCACCAGTGCTTTGGGGGATACGAAGATGAACAAACAATGGTCTTTTCCTGCAAGGAACTTGAACATGATGAGTAAATATGTAGTGATAATGGGAAGCCACTGTTTAGGAACAGTTTATATCCTGTGCGGGTGTAGAGACAGGAATCGTTTATGGCGTCTGAAGGGAGATGGGGGAATGCTTTAGAATGTTCGTTCATTCACTCAGCAAATATTTATTGACTATCACTCATGACCCAGGTACCAGGAGTATATCTGTGAACAAAACAAACAAAATTCCTGATCTCACAGAACTTCCTTTCTGGTGGAAGGGAGACGTGATAAATAAGATAAGTAAATCGTGGTCGTTAGAAGATGATAAGCCAAAAGAAGGGCTCGGGAGTGCTGGGGTGTGGGGTGGCTTGCAGTTTTGAATAGGTTGGTCAGGGAAGGCCTAGTAGGCAACATGACATTTGAGCAGAGACGTTTGGACCGAGGGGTGAGGGCTTGGAGAAGGGTGATGGGCAAAAGTAGGTGGAGGGGGCTTCCCTGGTGGCGCAGTGGTTGAGAGTCCACCTGCCGGTGTAGGGGACGCGGGTTCGTGCCCCGGTCCGGGAGGATCCCACGTGTCGCGGAGCGGCTGGGCCCGTGAGCCATGGCCGCTGAGCCTGCGCGTCCAGAGCCTGTGCTCCGCAACGGGAGAGGCCACGACAGTGAGAGGCCCGCGTACCGCAAAAAAAAAAAAAAAGTAGGTGGAGGGAGGTTTCTGGGCGAGGGGGCAGCTAGAATGAAGGCCTGGGGGTGTAGAAGTGCATGTAGTGGTGAGAGCAGCAAGGCTGGGGCATGGGGTGTAGAGAGAATGGGAGGCGGGGCTGCAGAGGTAGTTTGGAACCTAGTAATAAAGGCTGAAACCTTGAAAAATGTGTTGATGATTTTCAGTGTCTCTGCAGATATCCTGTCTCCCTGATTAAAATATCAGCCCACCCCCCACCCCCCAGGACAGTGATTTCCGTTATTACTCTTCATTTCTCTTCCCACAAGGTTTCATTCCAAGTAGCTGCTCAGAAATTGTGTTGATAAAGGAACAGTTAAAACTCAGCCATGGGCTTCCCTGGTGACACAGTGGCTAAGAATTGCCTGCCAGTGCAGAGGACACGGGTTCGAGCCCTGGTCCAGGAAGATCCCACATGCCGCGGAGCAGTTAAGCCCCTGTGCCACAACTACTGAGCCTGCGCGCCACGGCTACTGAGTCCGTGTGCCACAACTACTGAGCCCACGCACCTAGAGCCCGTGCTCCACAGCAAGAGAAGCCACTGCAACGAGAAGCCTGCAGGCACCGCAACGAAGAATAGACCCTGCTCGCCGAAACCAGAGAATGCCCACGCACAGCAACGAAGACTCAGTGCAGCCAAAAATAAATAATAAATTTAAAAAAAAAACCCCCAAAACAGAAAACAACTCAGCCATATCCCTATGATGAGATTTTTGCAAAAGAAAAGGTGTGATAAGATCAGCTTTCTCCTCTGGTTAATTGTACCACTGGGTCTCATTTCTAGGTCTCCCGTCGTGCAGACTGAGTATTCCGCAGGGTTCCAGGTGGCTCAGTCTCTGTGTTTTAGCACATTCCTTTGACCTGGACTATCTCTGGGGCACAGAGAAGGTTTAGGGGGAGCAGGGCAAGAACAGAGTGGAAGACCAAGCAGGCCTTCAGGGGGCAGGGCTGTGGCCAGGGAGAGGAATGCTGCATTTCCCAGCAACTCAGGAGACCCGGAGACTTGACGGCTGGACAGGAAGTGAGTTGCCCAGAGGTACAGATGCAGACTGTGCAAGACGATCACGGTTTCACACGTATCCTGAGTGTCAGAAATCCAGCGCTCACTCAGGAAGAGAGGAGCACCCTCGGCCAAGGGCTTTGAAAACAGATTGCTTATGAGCCTGTTTTCAGGTGGCTGCTTGGGACTACTGATATATACAATGCTAACCATTTCTCTCCAGAAAAACCTGACGCTTTAGACTTCTACCTTTCTAAAGGCAAAGTTGACCACAGCGAGCACGTGACAGTGTGCCTTGGAACAGTTGTGTTCATGGGCGAATCTTCAGTGCCAGTTGCCATCAGCAGTCAGGTTTCCCCAAAATGAATACTCACGAGTACCCACAGAGAGCGAGTCACTCCAGCCCTCAGCACCCCCAGGGGCCCATCTGGGACAGTGGCTCACATGGCAGCTTGGAGTTCGTGGATGAGCCGCGTGTAGATTCCTGGCCCCGCAGGTACTGAGATCGGTCATGGAAAGTGTGCGACTGAGCTCTGGAGCCCGTGAAACGGAGACCCGATTCCTCCTTACCGTACTAAACGTCTTCATGTTGTTGAACACCATCGGCCATTCCCTTCTGTTTGAAATGCCCTAACCTTGGCGTTACAGTCCTCATTGCTCTGTAACAAACTGCTCCCAAGTTTAGCAGCTTTAAAGCAACCATTGTATTATGCTCAGGGAGTCACCGTGTCAGGAATTCAGACAGGGCACAACAGGGATAGCTGGTTTCTGCCTCACCGTGTTTCGGACCTCAGGCCAGAAGACTTGACATCCGGGTGGTCACTGGAGGGCAAAGGGCTGGAATCATCTGAAGCCTTGTCACTCATATGTCTGGTGCCTGGGCAGGGATGACTGGAAGAGTGGAGCTCCAGCATTTGGTCTGTTGATGTGGTTGGGCTCCCTTCCAACGTGGCGGCTTCAGGGTAGTTGGTCTTCTTACTTGGGTGGCTCAGGGCTCCAAGTATGCATGCCCCAGAGAAAAAGCTGGAAACTACAGCACCTTTTATGACCCAGCCTTGGAAGTCACATACCATCCCTTTTCTGTATTCTGTTGGTTGAAGCAGTCACAAGCTTAACTCAGATTCAAGGAAAGGGGAATGGACCAAGGGACCATATGCCACACTTGGCAAAACAGTTTTCTCTCATTTCTCTCCTGGTTCTTTGGCCGTTGTTTTGGGTTTGCAAAAGATGTTGGCATTCCTCCTGAAACTGTCCTTGTCCCTGCTTTTACTCCACCCTCTCATCTCATTCACTCCCACGATTTTAGAGGCCACTTAGACACTGGTAAATTCAATCTGGGTCATCTAGCTTAATCTTTCTTCAGAGCTGCAGAACGGCTGCCCAGATTGTCCTATGGACACCGCACATTTAATACACCCAAACTGAACACATTTATCGTTCCTCTGCAAACCTGTTTCTTCTGCATTCCTTATCTCTGTTGGTGAAAGCCCCCTGACTCGGACACCCAGTAAATTCAAATCTCCTTCCTCTCCCTCATCTCTGCATCTGGCCATTTACCCAGTTCTGATCATTTTGTCTCCTGCTCACTCTTAAATCTCTTCCTGCTTTGTTATGCAAAATACCCTTGCTTTAGTTCGGGGCCCCTTCGTCTTGGACTACTATGATAAGCTTCTGACTGTTCTTGCAGTGTCTATTTTCAAGCCCTTCGATCTGTCCTCTGTAGAGTGACTTATCTAAAACACAGAGCTGGTCACGTTAATCCTCTCTTTCAAATCTTTGACCTCTTGTCTTCAAGATGAAGTCCAGTCCCCTTGGTCATGGTCTACAAGACTCCACATCTCCATCCGTATCTCCCATTAAACTCTCCTCTCCAGTCGATTCCTAGCAGTGCCAAACTTTGAGTGCCTGAAACAGGCAAGGATATTTCATGCTGTTATGACTCAGTCTGCCTTTCTCTTTTGTCTTCCTGGGAAATTCCTGCTTATCCTTGAAAACCCTAGTCAGGCATCTCCTCTTCGAAGCCTTCTCCTTATCAAGAGTCACTAATTGTCTTTTTTATTTTTCTTTTTTCGGTATGCGGGCCTCTCACTGTTGCGGCCTCTCCCGTTGCGGAGCACAGGCTCCAGACACGCAGGCTCAGCGGCCATGGCTCACGGGCCCAGCCGCTCCGCGGCATGTGGGATCTTCCCGGACCGGGGCACGAACCCACGTCCCCTGCATTGGCAGGCAGACTCTCAACTACTGCGCCACCAGGGAAGCCCTGTCTTTTTTACATATAAAAGATGACGCTACCAAATCACTAACTGTATTCGTCCAGAGAAACGTCTGTCTGACTCAGTCCAGCAGGACCTTTCAGAGTAGCACTCTGTGTTCTCTCTGCCTCCTGAACAGGACTGTGGCCAGCTGTTCTGCTTAGGAATGAAGCCTTTTCTCTCCTGAAGCTTGTATCCAGCTTAGCATCCAGGAGTGCTGGGAATTACCAAGGGTCCAGAGAGGAGACAAGGAAGGTACCCGGGGACCTTGAATCATCCACAAACTGGGTAATTCAAGAGCAGGGAGTATACGTTCACTCTTTTGTTCACCCCATATTTATTGAGTGCTTGCTGTGTCCTAGGCGTTCTTCTAGGTGCTAGGAATGCAGTGGTGAACAAAACAGACAAAAGTCTTACCCTTTTGATGCTTCCATTCTGGAGGGTGAATTGACTCTCCCTTATGAGGCTTCCATTCTCGGGGGACACGGGGCATCCTGACCATGGCTGATTTGCCTGTGAGCCTCTAGCTCAGGGCCTTATGCATGGCAGGCACTGAACAAATGTTTGTGGAGGGAATGAATGAGTGTTGTTGGACAAATGAGGTTTAACTGGGCAGATTTTTCTTCCTCGAGGGAAGGGAGCTAGATTTTATGAAGCCTTGTCAGGTGCAGGGTAAGTTCCCCGTAGAAGACCCTGGTCTTCCAGGCAGAAGTGCCCTTCAGAGAGACCGGGTGCCGTTTGTCGGGCCGCGACGCTGAATTGACAGCCCTCCAGAGTGAACTATGAAATGAGCCCTCCACCGTTCGGCCGGCAGCTACAGGTCCCCGGTTACCTCTTTACCTCAATAAACAGCCAGCCCAGACCAGTTAGCTGGGTTGGGCACACTGGGGAGCATAGCTTTTCTTTCTCTCTTTCCCGTGGTTGCGTTGGCCGAGTGCAAGTGTTTTAAATAGAACAGACATCATGGCTGTAAAACATCTGTAACGTTGCACATTTAGTCAAGTTCCTGGTGGACCGAGTTCTGTTTGATTGGTGATGTTTTTGCTGCGACTGTTGTTTCCTTTTTCTCCCCTGTTTATCCCTTTGGAAAGTAAAGTTTTCTTTTATGTGAGGATTTATAGAAATATGTTCCTGGCATGGGGAGACAACAGGCACGTTAGGATATTGGTGTTGCAGAGAAATACGACCTCCAAGGCATGGACAGCTTTTATCTCCTGTAGAGAGAATGATCTTCCTCATGTGGGATAGTCTGTTTCTCTTTGTAGGGTAAGGGGCTGCCTAGATTAAGGCGGATAAAGACACTGTTTTGCACTGAGATGGCATCCTTTTTTGGGGGCGGTATGCGGGCCTCTCACTGCTGTGGCCTCTCCCGTTGCGGAGCGCATGCTCAGCGGCCATGGCTCACGGGCCCAGCCGCTCCGTGGCATGTGGGATCTTCCCGGACCGGGGCACGAACCCGCGTCCCCTGCATCGGCAGGTGGACTCTCAACCTCTGCGCCACCAGGGAAGCCCAAGATGGCATCCTTTTTGCTGGAGCATCTTCAGCCCTTGGAATACTGTGGTTGCCCAGGACCACTGCTGGGGGTGGGCTGATTCAGTTTGGTGTCCGAGAAATCTGAAAAAAGTAGAATCAATAGTAACTAGTCTTTAAATTTACAAGTGTGCTTCTTGCCTTTTCCAAGTGTTTTTCCTTCTGTTTTGTCTGCGGGACAGGCAGGAAAGGTTTGATTCCCGTTCATGGCCAAACCGAGAGAGTGCAGTGACTGGTGGGGCAGGGCAGGCGGCGGGGAAGGGGGAAGAGGGAATTTGTCTGCCTGTCGTTCCAGCCCCGTGCTAAGCATGTTTCACGTGTTAGCTCTTTTAATCCCATTTTATAGAGGGAGAAACTCAAGGTCAGAGAAGCTTAGTCACTTGTCATGGTCACGTAGTATATACGTGTCAGAATGGAGATTCCTGGGTTCCTCTTTCTGCTCTATCACTGGACCTGCTCTGGGTGCTGGGATTGGAACCTGGCCCTCCCATCTCCAGAATCTCCAAATCGATGCTCTTTTCTGCCTCTAAGGATCTCTTTGGTTTAGAAAGATCACCCTCCCTGTCCTGAGGGGTGAGACATTTAATAACAGGTAGAGGGACTGGCTCACGATTACCTTGGCTTCTCTCTTTTACTGCAAACCCTTCTTTGGGTACCCTGTTTCCCTCAAAGCAACTTCCTTGTGGCGGGTGGCAGGGACCAGACCAGCACCATCCTGGGAGGGGAATTTGACTTGTTTTTGTTTCTTGACAGGTAAAATTTATGGCCCAACAGGTGGCTGAGTGTGTTCACCAAAGACGACCACGCCAAGCGTGCAATGTGCTTCTCTCTCCTTGTGCCTTCCCCACCTGCCCCGCCCTTTCCTCCCACCCCCGGGATGTTTCTGGAACAGTAGAATGAGTGACAGAGCAGGGAGGGACCTGCTCATGGGGAAGCGGACCCCAGGCTGCATGCAGGTCACTAGGTCTGGGAACCTTCTTTCTGGTTCATGCTTTTCTCGCCACTCTTGCCTCCTTGCCAGCATCTAAGTGTTAAGGTGACTCAGCCCCCCACGGTGGCCCTGCTTTTCTCTTTAACAGCCGATTGAAGAGTTGCTCCCCTATTTAAACCCTGTGGAGGCTTTCTGTTGCTTCCTGTCATGGCCCACAGGGCCTTCCCTGCCTGGCCTGGCCCCCCTTGTCCTTGCATTCCATTGATACCTTGAGCTACAGTATTTCAGGTTCGCTTGCAGCCTTTCAGCCAACACTGAAGATGCTACAGCCTCAGCTGGGGAGGCCCTTCTCCCCTTCCTTTCCTGGCTCCCCCCTGCTGACTTCAAGCCTCAGGTCACACCCAGTCTTGTGCCCCAAAGCCTCACCAGGCTTCAGTAATGAGTCTGCTACTTGACTGTAAACACCTTCAGAGCAGAGGCCAGGTCTTGGTCCACTTAACATCCATCAAGCCGAGCACCATGCTCGGCACATAGTAGGTCCTCAAAACACGTTCGATGAGAGAATGAGTGAATGAATACGGCTTGCCACCAGAGACAGCCCTGAGCAATTTATTTGCTTCTCTGACCCTCTGGGTCTGCATTCCCACTCTCCTGGGATTCAAGCAAATGTTTTTTGACATGTGCCAGGTGCTTTCACATCCTTACCTCTGGTGATGCTTACGGCAGCTCTGTGACATATAGGTATTGCCGTCACTTTTGCCCGTGGCTCACCTGCAAGGGACTCAAGCCCAGCGCTCCCTGGTTCAAGTCCCAGCCTCCTTCTGCTCTGCCCTGGCTTTTCCCCACTCCTGTGTGCAGGATGGTAATAACGAGACCTTTCGTTGAGGTCTCCGTCGCCCACTTGCTCTCCCGTAAGATGGCCCAAGCAGCTGCTTACAGAGCCCTGACTGTACATTAGAGTCATCTGGAGAATGTTGAAAAAATACTGACGCCCAGGCCTCCCCACAGACCAATGAAATCGGAATCCCCGAGGGTGGGGCCCATATCTGTAGGTTTTAGGGGCTCCCCAGGCTGTTCCAAGGTGCAGCCGGGGTTGAGCCCTGCTGTCCTCCGGGAGTGTCAGGGAACCTGCAGCCTGGTTCAGCTCCGTGGATTAGGTAAAAGTTGCTCATCAAGAACTGATTGCCGTGTGCATCTAAAATATGTTAATGACGGTAATCAAGGCTAAGGGTTAAGGCTGCCATTTGTTCTTCTCATGAAATCCGCTGGAGGGCCTGGGGGATGGGATACCTTGGCTTCGGAGCCTGCCTGCCAGCCTAGTTTTCATCCTTTCTCTCCCAAGAAGAGCTGTGTCGTTGTTCCTGAAGTCCTCTATCGACCAGTCTTCCCCAGAGCACAGTGGTGCCGTACTAAGCCTCGTTTTCCTTAACCAAGGGTCTGTCTTCTGTCCGTCCTTCCTCACATGGTTTTCAGCGTGCGCCTTGAGCTCTCCTGCCCGTCACGTGGAGGACACAGAGGCTCTTCTGGTTTCAAGGAACTTTTAAATGCTTAACTTCCTTTTAAAAGTTAATTAATTATTTAATGGAAGCATAGTTGATTTACAAAACTGTGTTAGTTTCTGGTGTACAGCAGAGTGATTCAGTTACATGCATATATTCTTTTTCATCTTCTTTTCCATTATGTTTTATTACAAGATACTGAGTATAGTAGGAGCTTGTCGTTTATCTATTTTACATATAGCAGTTTGTATATGCTAATCCCAAACTCGTCATTTTTCCCTCCCTGCTTTTCCCCTTTGGTAACCATAAGTATGTTTTCTATGCCCGTCAGTCTGTTTCTGTTTGGCAAATAAGTTCATTTGTATCATATTTTAGATTCCACATATATATGATATCCTATGATATTTGTCTTTCTCTGTCTGGCTTACTTCACTTAGTGTGATAATCTCTAGGTCCATCTGTGTGGCTGCAAAATGGCATTATTTCATTCTTTTTTTATGGCTGAGTAATATTCCATTGTATATATATACCACATCTTCTTTGCCCATTCATCTGTCAGTGGACATTTAGGTTGCTTCCATGTCTTGGCTGTTGTAAATAGTGGTGCTGTGAACATGGGGGTGTGTGTATTTTTTTCAAATTATGGTTTTCTCTGGATATATGCCCAGAATGGCATATTGCTGGATCATATGGCAGCTCTATTTTTAGTTTCTTAAGGGACCTCCACACTGTTTTCCTTAGTGGCTGCACCAGTTTGCATTCCCCCCACCAGTAGGAGGTTCCCTTCCCTCCACACCCTCTCCAGCATTTGCTGTTCGTAGACTTTTTGATGATGGCCGTTCTGACTGGCCTGAGGTGGTGCCTCGTGGTCGTTTTGATGTGTGAAATGCCTAACTTCTGGGTAGAAACTGCCTCTCTGGTAGTTGCTACCCAGACAACCTGAAATGTTTCAGGAAAAGAGTGGTTTGGGAAGGAGGAAGGGATGGTCAGAACCCATCACCTCAGCTGTGTGTTCAGTCCTGGGGCTTGTGCACGGGCTGGCTTCAGTTAACCCTGAGCACAGCTGTGAGTAAGACCTCAGGCACCTCTCTGCCTGGAGGTTGGCACTGGCGAGGCTGGAGCCAGGGGAGAAACTCTGAGGAAGGTGTGTGTTAGCGGCATGGGCTCGGGGTTTGGGTTGGCCTTGGTGGCTTGGTTCAAGGTACAGGGGCTTCCTATGGACCGTGGTCTTGGAGTTAGGATTTCACATTTGCCATCTCAGTTTGTGTTGTTCAGGCCAGGGCTTTATGCCCATTTTTCAAAGGAGGAAGGTGTCTCCCAGCGCTGTGGAGAGACTTGACCTCTTGTCATCTGACCAACCAGGGGAGTTATTCAGTATGTCTCAGTGTACACAGATGTGCTTGAAAACGTGAAACCGGGTGGACAAAGAATTTTAAACTTGTCATTATTGTTTCCCTTGGACCATTTCTGTCGGCAGGGTCACCTTGGACCTAGGCTCTAGCCACGGCGCAGGGACCATTGTGTTGCCATTTCTAGGGCCCTCCCCCTCACGGGGAGACCTTCTCTTTGTCTTCAGAAAAAGTCCATCCTGGGTGGGTGAATCGGGCTCCTACTGCTGGAGGGACAGGCACAGGTGGGGGGAACTGAGTTCATCCCAGCCTGCTGTCCTGTCTGGCCCTTCTTTCCCACCTCGTTCTGGGGTTTATTAAGAGTCTGCTTTGGCTGCCTGTCCCTTGGCTGGGGCTGTGGAGGCACCTCTTTCGTATGCAGAGATGCTCGGCTTCCTTGAAAATTCAGCAGCAGTAAAGGGTACTTAATTTCGCTTAATTCCGTTGCTGTAAAACATGATGGGTTTTAATTGCCTCTGTGGGTTGGTAATCATTTGAACCCTGGAGAGAGTCTTTGGGGCCTTCTGTGTACTGAGTCCATTACTCCGTGACAAGTATTGGGGGCCGGAGGCTCTGAGAGGGATGGACGGATGGAGACACTACCCGTGGTTGCAGAGCGGCTTGGGTACCTGGGATGATGGTGTGACGGCCAGCCAGCCACCTTGCTCAGCATCAGGTTATGATCCTTAATTTCCTGTGCTTTCCAAGGCAGCACTCCATCTCTGCACCTTTTTCTGTTATCCCCCGGCCCCCAGTCTGAGTGCCACTGGCTAGGATATTACTCTCTGATACTAATCTGTGGACAGGTCACCCTCTCTGGCTACAGATTTTCCCCCCAAGGGTAAGAGGAAGTAGTATTTTTTAAATTAGCCTGGGAGGGAGCTGGGTGAGGGCTTGGAAAGGACTGGGGAGTCAGCTCCCTGCTGAAGCAGCCTGATCACCTTCATTAGGAGGTCACACTTTCTTTTAGGTGAGTTACTGTTTTAATCAGAGGTAATGCTGTAACCTGGCTATGTCGGCTAATTGTGTATACATTATATTCTAGCCCCATATAGATGAAGGCTATTCTTTTCCTTCCAATTTTAAAGCTATTTAGAGGGAATGCCAAATTGTAGCCTGTACAGTGGTGCTTTCTGGCTAATAGCTGCAGACGGGGAGAGGGAGCTCTAAGAAACATTTGGGATTAGATTTATAATTAATTTCCTCTGAAGTTAAATGAATTTCTGCCGTTGACAACATCAGATATCGTTACACCTTTGTCCAGTGGTCAACCGTGGGTGGATCGAGGCACATGGAATTAGCTGGTGGATGAAACAGGGGAAGCATGCTTTCTTGGACGCTTGGGTTTATTTTAAGCCCTTTTTGCACTCAGATTCTTGACTTGGGGATCTTTTGGGCCTGTCATTAAGAAAAACTCCAAAAACAGCTTTAGTGAGATGCAGTTCGCATGCCATGTCATTTACCCATTTGAAGTGTATAGTTCAGTGGTTTTTGGTCTGTTCACAGATACGTGCACCATCACCACAGTCCGTTTTAGAGCATATTCACCACCTCACAAAGGAGCCCCATACTCTTTAGCCACACCTCCTGACCTCTCCCTCAGCCCTAAGCAGCCCCTGTTCTACGTGCTGTCCCTGTGGGTTTCCCCATCAAACTTTCATATGAATGGAGTCATACAATATGTGGTCTTTTATGACTGGCTTCTTTCACTTCAGACAGTGTTTTCAAAATTCATCCAGGTTGTAGCACGTGTCAGCGCTCCATTCCTTTTTGTGACCAAATAATATTCCATCCTATGGATAGGTCACATCCATCCATCCATCCATCCATCCATCCATCCATCCATCGATGGGCTGTTTGATGGATGGGTAGTTCCTCTTTCTGACTGACAAACAAGGCTGCTGTGAACATTTTGTGGGGAAGGTTTTGGGCGGACACACATTTTAATTTCTCTTGGGTACGTAGTAGGAGTGGAATTGTTGGGTCCTATGGTAACTCGACAGTTAATCATTTCAGGAGCTGCCAGACTGTTTGCCAGAGCGGATGCAGCATCTGACGTTCCCACCAGCAGCATCTGGCCTGTCTGTTTTGCATCTTGGCTTCAGAATCGAAAAGGGCAGAATCAGACTTGCTCCTCCTGGCACCCCCTCGTCTCCCTGTCCCCAGTTGTCTCTTTTTGCTGGGATGTCGCAAGTAAAGGTGTAGGAGATTCAACGAAGAGAAAGCTCAAGTTGGGGAATTCCCCGGTGGTCCAGTGGTTAGGACTCGGTGCTTCCACTACCAGGGGCCTGGGTTCGATCCCTGGTTGGGGAACTAAGATCCCACATGCCGCGTGGCGTGCCCCCCTCCCCCCCACCAAAAAAAGAAAGCTCAGGGTTGTGACGCCCCATTTTGTCACCCGCTAGTGCTGTGTGACTTTGGACGCTTCACATCTCTGAGCCTGTCTCCTTGGCTGTGGAAGAGAAGCTGAGACCCGTCTGAGGACCGACGTGAGGCCTGAGGGAGGGCAGCTGTGAGGAGGGCTCAGCTATGGGCTGGGCCCACAGTGGGTCCACAGTGAGGACAGCGCATTCTGAGCGTGGAGGAGACGCGGACACCACCGCTGTCCGTAGAAGAAGAGGATCTGCTATTAGGAGGGACCCTGCCATGTGTCAACCCTGGCCCTACATGTTTTATCAGAGGAACTTAAGTCGCCTTTGGGCCGCTTCTCTTCAAGAGCTGGCTCTGCTCTCCTGACTCCTTTACCTTCCCACCTCACCTTCTGGGGCAGAGCCTTGACCCTGCGGCTCCTGCCATAGTGCTTGTGCATGAGTGTGACTTGCCTTCCCCGGGGGGCCAGACTCAGATGGTCACACCTGGGGTGTAGCGTTCTTCTCCCCCAGGGTGGTGGAGGCGTCCTTGTGGGCCACGCCCCACCGTCACCAAGGAAAGGTGAGACTGAGGCCGTGGTGTCTGAGAGCCTCTCCCAAGGAGGTCCCCATGTTAGTTACCTGGGGCTGCTACACACTGGGTCGTTGAAGCCACAGAAGTGTTCTCTCATAGTTCAGGAGTCTACAAGTCTGGAAGAGACAGAGGCTCCCTTGTGGAAGCTGTGAGGGAGAAACCGTCCCTCGCCTCTCTCCTAGCTCCTGGGACCTGCTGGCATTCCTTGGCTTGTAGACACATCACTGCAGTCTCTGCCTCTGTCTTCACACGACCTTCGTGTGTGCGTGTGTGTGTGTGTGTCCCTTCTCCTCCTCTTATAAGGACACCTCATTGGATTTAGGGCCCACACTACACCTAGGGTGATTTCATCTCAAGATCCTTTATTAATTATAGCTGCAAGACCCTCTTTCCAGATGAGATCACATTCTGAGGTTCTTAGGTGGACATGAATTTTTGGGGGGGACTCATCAAGCCACTGTAGTCTCTTTTTCCACGTATGATTCTAGAAATTTTTGGAGAAGATTCCCAGTTCCTGACTTGTGTTCTGATTTCGTATGTTACATGAGTTTTGCCATCAGATTCGGATGTGATTGGGGTGTTGGTGTTGGCAAGGGGGAGGAGGGCGGAATGGAAGAAACTATTGGGAGAACGTAGGAATTTTAGAGGACAGGTCCCTTGGAAGAAACACCCTGGGGGAGGGGGCCATGGAGTTTGGGACTTCTAGGATCTCAGTCAGCCTTCCTAGAGCTTCTTTACCATTAAAGATTGGGCTTAATTCTCAAATGCAGAGTTGATGATACCACACAGTCTCATCCCAGCTCCTGAAGAACAATGGGGCTGATGGACGGTCAGGTTTGCGAGAGCTCGCCCAATGCTAGCGTTCTCAGCCTTCCTGGGCTCTTTCAACCTTGGGATTCCCATAGATGGGAGGGCATCTGCAAAGAGCCTGCGTTCTTGGGCCGTGAAGATGGCTCGTGGTTTTTCACCGAGGGGAATTTGAACTCTTTCCAGGAGCATGGTTATGGCAAGAGCTGGCTGAGTTTCTCTGGGCCTCTCTCACACCCATTTAAGACTCTCCAGAGCCATTTCCTGCCTTTCCATGCATCTATTAGGATCAGAAATATTTGTTGTTGTTCTGTTGTTTTCTTGTGTGACAACTGATATCTTTGGGCCAGTGCTGTTGGAGCTGAAATTTCCTCTTCGATCTCATCATAAAAGATTCTAATGCCTCCACCCTCTGCTTTCAACACACACACACACACACACACACACACACACACACACCTGCTTTATTCGATTTTATAAAAATACAGCCTGTGGCTCCACTCTGAGTGGCCATTTCGATGGAAACACATTTTTTTAAAAGGGAATTTTTGAAACTCAAAAAAAAAGCCAGCTCTCTGGTTAGAGGCAGGAAGGTGGAGTGTTCTTTGCAGCTCTAGTTAGCAGCTGGCTTTGGCCAGTTCTTATGTGTAAACAGCAATTTCCCGAACTGGAATGGATGCTGGGGTTTTCTTTCTGGAGCCAAGAGTTGTGTGGAGAGCAGTAGTGTTTAGTTAAATTACGGGTCCAGATACAAAACTTTGCAGCAGTGATTTGTGACAGCCCAAACCCTCCCCATGCCCCTATGCGTGCTACACACACACGCACACACAACACACACACGCCTTCCCAGAATGCCGCCCTAGACCATAAAAGAAGGCATCTGCTAGGGGAGGGGCTGTCCCCAAGGGTGTAGGGCCCTCGCTCTGGGTGCAACCTTCCACCAAAAACTCCAAGCCAAGGATGTTTCAGACCCATTTCGTGGATTTCGGACTGAGCTCTCTCTGGAGCATATGGGTGGCTCTCTCCATCTAAGTGTGCTGTGGAGGCCCTGAGCCTTTTGGTGTGCAGTAGCTGTGTGTCGGTGTGAAGGCTGTGGGTTGGGAACCAGTTACCCGAAGGGCCTAGCACAGGAAGAAGACGCAGGTGGCTCTCTCCACTGTGGGCAGAGAGGACTTTTTATAACACAGAGGGCTATAGAGTCGGGGGCCAGTGTGTAAGTGGTCCTGCTTGCTGTTTCCAGGGTCAGAGAGGGTTAAAGGTCTAGGGTGCTTTATGGTTCCTGGGGCACATAGAAGCCAAGACTCAAGGATTGGGAATAGAGAGGTACCCCCAATACACACACACACACACACACACACACACACACACACACACACACACGCACGCACACATGTATACAGAAATGAAACCTTGACAGTATTGATGGGAATTTGAGGACCTCCGTTTAGTCCACTGAGACCTTGGACACCACGTCCCCACGCTGGCCCCTTCCTGCTGTCCTAAGGAGCCATGGAGGTGGGAGGGAAACGGAGGAAAGAGTGTGTGATTCTAGCATTCTCTGCCTGCCCCCTGCGTCCCTCTCCAGAATGCAAATCATGGAGCAGTGTACAGCCCATTTAGCAGTGATGCCATCAGAATTCCCAAAGTAACTCACTCCCATTTTCCCCAGCGCCCCTGGCGGGAGGGGTCACCTGCAGAGTCCCATCACCCCCCAGCCATGCTGTCCTCTCCTGAAGCTGAGACGTCAGTGAGCAGCTAACCAAGTGTTGCCCATCTTCCCACTGGCCTCTTCACGTTTGGAAGGTTTTGATTAAACCAGCCTCCTTTTAGTGTTTGCTGAAGAGTGGGGATCTGTCTCTATATCTGAGCTGGTTCCTGGAGAGGATGTTTTAGTAACTTGGACACTTTGGCCACATTGTCTGGGGCCTGGAATTTCTCATCCTTGTTTTAAAAGAAGTGTTTTAAAGACTGTTTTGGGACTGTGTAGATTTATAGCTGGATGTCTTCCCCAGCATTTAGGGCTCTGTCTTGGCAGGTTTACGGCTGTAGGGCAACGGTGGAGGGTGTAAGAGGGGACCTTCTCTTTTTACCAGTTACTGGGGAATGAACATTCTGTTGACTTCTGTTATTTGGAATGAAGACACGTTGGTCGTTTAATTCTCTGCGTCCATGGGAACGTTTGGAATATATATAGGGCCTGCTGTCTATACCCACCTGGCTCTACACAATGTCTGAATGAGACCGTGGGGTTCATTTTATGGAATACCTCTCCAGTTTCTTTTAAGTTGCGAACTCCACGAGTGCATGTTTGTAGATCACATTAGTGTTTCTTTATAGATATTTAATTGCTTGGCTGGGGTTAAAAAAAAGGAATGAAAAATCTAAAATGAAGCTATTGGGAGTCTTTGCCCATCTGAAATCACGTAGAGATGTAGGAAAGTGTTTTTGAAATGATAGTGGAAGAGAATGGGCAATAAGAGTTGATTTATCAAAGTGTTTGGTGGACGGTATCTTTCTGCTGCGTGTTTCTTCTGAGCTTGAAGGATGGATTTAGTAGCTGACTTTGGATTCAGCTGGTGACCTTTTATTTATCGTGTACGCGCTGTCCCGCCAGGCACTTGGGCATATGTTATTTCTAAATTTATTTACTTATTTTTGGTGTTGCCGCGCGCGGGCTTTCTCTACTTGTGGAGAGCGGGGGCTGCTCTTCGTTGCGGCGCGTGGGCTTCTCATTGCTGTGGCTTCTCTTGTTGCGGAGCATGGGCTCTAGGCGCGTGGGCTTCAGTAGTTGCAGCATGCGGGCTCAGTAGTTGTGGCTCGCGGGCTCTAGAGCACAGGCTCAGTAGTTGTGGCGCACGGGCTTTGCTGCTCTGTGGCATGTGGGATCTTCCCGGACCAGGGCTTGAACCCTTGTCCCCTGCATTGGCAGGCGGATTCTCAACCATTGCACCACCAGGGAAGCCCTGGGCATGTGTTATTTAATTTAGTTGCAGCAGGAACCTTGTGTGGTAGGCTAATTATTATATCTCCATCTTAAAGGGGATTAACTTCCATACTGTATTTGAATGTGAGTTCCAGCACCTCGTACTTAATCTATTTGTTAAATGAATGCGTTAGGAAAGTTAGATGAGTAAAAATTGGCGATTAGTGAGTGTAGGGAGAGATTTAAATCTGGAGAGGGCCTGATGGAGCGTCACCGTGAAGTTGACCTTGATCCACCAGGGAGACTGAGGGATAAGCAGGGAGACAGATAAGGAGGGAGATGAACAAGGAGCTGGATAAGATGCCCGCCAGTTAACCGGAGGTTCTTGGAGCTCGGAGGTGTGGACACTGGTGGGATCTTCATAGAATGTCCTCACGTACATTATCTCATCAAATTTCTCATTCATCTGAAAAGAGATGAAAAAATAGTAAATAACAGTTTTAAACACACATGCAAGCCACCGCATGGTGGCCAGTGAGATGTATGAGAGTCACCAGGACGGTGTCCTCCTGAGACAGCACAGAATGTCCACTACAAAGGTATTCCAGGTTGGGGGTCAGTCAGGGGGCTGAGGTGGCATGTGTCCCCTCTGGGAACTGCTGAGTTAAAGTGTGAGATCCCTGAGGTCTGGGAGCCTCCCTGTCGGGCCCACCATGCTCACAGATTCGGGGGAGTTCAGGGTTAGGCGGGGCAGGGAGCTCTGGTCCAGGACTTCACGTGCAGAGCACAGAAGCCAGCCCTCAGGCGAGTGCTGTCCAGGGTCACATCCAGACTTAGACACAGAAGCCAGGTTTCCAGAGCCTTTCACACTCCTTAGAACAGCCTGCCCGGGACTGCTGTGCCCTTAGGTGTCACTCCACTGAGTCTCTACTGTTGGGAATGGGTTGGTTGGTTCATTCTCTCCACACATGTGTCAGGAGACTCGGTGATACGTGATCCAGGCAGCCACGGCCCCCATACTTAGGCAACCTACATCGACTTTTTTTTTTAAAAAATAAATTTATTTATTTATTTTTATTTTTGGCTGTGTTGGGTGTTTGTTGCTACGTGTGGGCTTTCTCTAGTTGCACTGAGCAGGGGCTGCTCTTCGATGTGGTGTGCAGGCTTCTCACTGCGGTGGCTTCTCTTGTTGTGGAGCACGGGGCTCTAGGCACGCAAGCTTCGACAGTTGCAGCACGTGGGCTCAGTAGTTGTGGCTCGCGGGCTCTAGAGCGCAGGCTCAGTAGTTGTGGCACACGGGCTTAGTTGGTCCGCGGCACGTGGGATCTTCCCAGACCAGGGCTCGAACCCGTGTCCCCTGCATTGGCAGGCATATTCCCAACCACTGCGCCACCAGGGAAGTACCCCCTGCATCGACTTACAATAGACATGTGTGACATTGTGGCTGTTTCTTTTTTTTTTTTAATGTTTTCAGATTCCTCTCATTCATTCATTTTTGGGTTTTAGTCTTGCTTTTCTTTGTATGTTCTCATCAAACATTTTTCCCCAGAGCTTTATTGGGGTGTAATTAACAAATAAAATGGTAAGATATTTAAAGCATACAATGTGATGATTTGAGGTATGTATGTATTATATATTGTGACAAGATCTAGCCATTGAGTTAAGACGTTGTGCTTTTATTATATGCAACCAAACTGGTGAGACCCTGTATCCACTGAGTTTTAAAATTTTTTATTTGACATTAAAGAAGAACAAAAAAAGAAAAAGAAGAAAACAACCACAAACCCCACACAGCCTAACTTAGTCTTCAGAATAAAATTTATTGTATTTTATTGTCTTTCACTCTTCTATGTAAGATTATTGGTCCCACTCTGAAGAGTGGACATCATCGAGTTCCCTCCTCCCTTTGCTTTAGGGCTGGTGGGATTCTGAAATGTGGCCACTGCAGAAATTCGTTTGTTTTTGCATCCACCAGACTTCGGCTGTGGGCTTCTGTGTGCCTGGCCCTGTGTTTGCACCCCGGGGGGTACCGAGAGGAGTCAGGAGCCCACGGTCTGGGGGAGGAGGTTAGAACGAAGGCAGGGTTATCACTCACTTCAGTTCGAGGTGGAAAGTAGTGAGTGTGTGAGAGGCAGAGGGGCGCAGCGTCTGGGGTTCGGAAGCAGGAGAAACAGCTTCTGGGTGGGGCGACTATACAGGTATTTTGAATTTGGGAGAAGGGCACTGGATCTCGGAGGAAAGTCAGAACTTGGCAAGGGAGGTGCAGGAGTGGAGAGGTCTCCCAAGGAGCGGGACCTGCGTGGACAGAGGTGTGGAGGCCTGGGGACCAGCTGCGCTCGGCCAAGTGTAGGACAAATCAAGGTGAATGGTGAGAAATCCAGAGGGGAAGGAGCCCTGGGGGCCGGGCTTGGAGGGCGGTCCCAGTGTATGAGGTCCTGTCTGTCCTGTTGGCAGACATAAGCCAGCACCCAGAACGGCTCGGTGTAGGCAGTCTGCACGTGGGTTTGAATTATGTGTGAGTTTCTTATGGACACACTTTATGGGTACTTTCAGGGCAGCAGACCTTTATGCACGTAGTTTTCTTTTGTTCATGTCTCCTAGGTTTAAAATAGCTTTGACGCGTGACTTAACATCACAGTGAGGCCGTGTGTTATAGCCAAAGAGGTTCACTCTCCATCTGTATGAAACTCGAGCTTTCAGGTTGCAGCCTGAAGGCCTAAGGTACCCCGAGTGGTGGTCTCCGGTATCCTGAGACGTCCACAGGGCCCGCTTGGTGCGGCTGGCGTACTCCTAACATGGCCTTCCTCTCTAGAGAAGTGTGGAGAGTGGCTTGCTCGGCATCTCGGTGAGTGTGGCTTCAGATAGCCTAGTTAACCCATGTCTTCCTCTTGTCATTTCTTGCAGATGGTCACAAGAACAAAGAAAATCTTTGTAGGCGGATTATCTGCGAACACGGTGGTGGAAGATGTGAAGCAGTATTTCGAGCAGTTTGGCAAGGTAAGTGGCGCATTGAGGTGGGGCGGCCTGCTCAGTCCTTCGAGGTGGCTGCCGTGGCCCCTGCCTTTGCCACAGCTGTGTCCTCAAGAACCTTGTCCTTGGACTCGGCCGTCAAGATGTAAATGAAATTTGGCAGGAGCTGAGATGGAAGAGTCCGGCTTGTGGTGGGCACGGCATCCCACGTGCCTGCAGGAGCAGACAGAGTGGCCTTTGAGTGCAGAGTCACTGGCATTTGCCGGCCACGTGGGGCCTGGGCCGGGAGCTGATGGTGGCAGCTCCTGGTGAGGGGTTCAGGGCTGTGAGTCACAGGGCAGGAGCTCCCGCAGAAGCTGGCCTGAGAGTTGGCACTGGGCTTCATTCTGTGCCCTTCTGGAAAATGCATTGAGAGAGGAGGCTCCCTGGGGCCCTTGCGGCTGAACCCTCCCCTGTCCAACGCCCGAGGAAACTCAGGAAAGATGCTGGGCTCGTACCTGTCAGAATGTCGGTGAGACAGCAGTACAATTATCCCCTGGGCTCTGCTGCGGGAACGGGCTGGGAGCAACTCAGAATGCCCCAGATGAGTCAGGAAGTGGAGTGTGGGAGTGTGTGTGTGACAGACAGAGTCACACAGACAGACAGGGCACGTAACCATGGATGATTAATTCAGCCCTTTTCTAGTTGGTGGGGGGGGACCCACTGCCTTGGAGAGTGGGTTCTGCCCCAGGGTGACACGTTCCTCCAATGACTCTGTCGCCCCAGGGCTCCAGCAGGGCAGCTTGCTGGGCGCTGAGCCTTGCTGGCGTTTGTGTGGTGCCCCTCTCCGGCTCCTGTGTCCCAGGAGGCTGGCAGGTGAGTGTGTGCACAGGGCCTACGCCTCCTGCATCTTTGAGCAGTTGTGGACATTGTCTTGGGAGCACAGGTGCGGGATCGTTTTCTTCTGTGTCTCGTCATGTGTCTCCCGCCTCCACCGAAGGACTGATGTGGCAGAGGGCTGCCGAGGCATCCTGAGAAAGCCCCGCGGCTGTTCTAAGCTCTGCCGCTCACCTGCCCCAGGACACCTGTCACACTTGCCCTGGGTGGTACAAAGGCATTGCTGCCCACTGGCCAGTCTGAAAGTTCTGTGCTTTTATTTGTTTGCCCAAGGCAATGGGCAGTTATGATCCCATCTCCAGGAGTGTCCAGTTGTGAACTGCCCTCTGGGATGAGTGCTGTGACTTCCGTTTAGCCTCAAAATAGAGATTTTCCTGTCTCTGGTATTAATCAATTTCTGCATGGATGGGAGACCATGCTTCAGAGAACCCAGCCTCCTCCAGCCCAGCCTTGCGTTTGGAATGGCACTCAGCTGCCCTTCTGGGTCGGTTATGAAAGACTCCTTCCCCACGGCACTGTCTGGCATTGCCGGTTGGGGGCTGATTCATTCTGGCAGATTCTAAAAAATAACTGGGTGTGTTGGTGGTTGTGTACACTATGGCGCTTCTCTTCGAGACTGATTTACAGCATTAACGGGGGATTGATCCATCCCCCAGCCCCACCCTGCCTAGGGAGAGAGACTGGAAATAACTTAAGGAGACAAATCCAGCTTGCATAATGGAAGGCTCTGGAGTGCGAACCCTCTTTACTACCGTTCTGCCTTTAAAACCAGGCCGGAGGTAGTGTTTGCAAACATGAGGTGGGATTTCTTTTTCGAGCCGTAACCTGCCTTGGAATCTCATGGGCCTATTTGCGGATGTCGGGGAAGTTGATGCTGCCCAGATGGGCTGTTAGAATTTTCCACACAGGCTCATACTCACCACATCTCCGCCCATGCCCAGCTCTGGGTCTCTCCCTCTCTCTCTCCTTTCTCTCTCTTTGTCTTTCCATTGTTCTTCCTTAACACTTAGCGTTGTGGCTCAGTCCACCGGCAGTTGGTGGGGGGGGGGGGCGGTGCGAGCCCACAGCAGTGACCATCCCTGCCCTGGGAACAGCCGTCCTCTTGACTGGGAGGCGGACACAGACTCTTCCCTGGCTTGGCACTCGCCGGGTCTGAAGCCGCTCAGTTAATTTTGCAGTAACGTCGGAGGACTCCTGCAGGACGCGTAAACCTATCAAGTGTTTTATTAAAGGACTAAGGAGGCCATTGAATGTCTCACAGCCCTCACACTCCGTATAGTCACGTGTTAGTGGCCTGTTGCGTACGTATGCTCTGTGTGCTATCTGGGTCTGTCTTCAGAATAGCTTATTCCTCGTTCGTCCGGCGGCTGGTGCGATGTGTGTTCCCTTGTGTTCCCTTGGGCAGAGCCCACCACCTCTCGGGATTCTGGTGTAATTCATTTGACTCCAGAATGGTCAAAGGAGGGGAGACCCTGCTACTGGGCCTCAGGGATGCTGAGTAAATCCAGTGGCTGTGAAAGGAGTAATAGTAAATTGACAAACTGATCGAAGGAGATGGAAAACACACGCACACACGGTTGCATAAAGTGTACTGACGCATAGGCACACGCTCCCGACTGTGTCAGGCTGTTGGGGTTCTTTTCAGTCGGTTAACTGCATATTGGTAAGGTATAATTCAGTGAGTAATTTAGTGAGTACGTGTTAAGTGTTGGATACGGGCCTGGCCCTTGACTTATGTTATCTCACTCAATTCTTCTCTGGGATGCTGGCGGGTGTACTGCCCATTTTGTAGATTGTTACATGGAGTCTTGGTGGGACTGCACCTTTGACTCAAGGTCGCAGCCTTATGAAAGCTCACAGACTTCCGTTGTCATGCTTCTTTCCTCTTCCTCTTCCCGTCTTGCCTGAGGCGGCAGCTGTCCCGGCTGTTTATTTCAGGTGGCAATCAAGATGGGTAGGATCGATGTCTTGGGGCTCTGAGCTAAGGGAGTCTAAACATGTCATTACTGTAAGAGGAGTGGGTGCAGGATGGCACATTGAGAGCTTGAAATGACTCAAGTTGGAGGCTTGTAAACCCTTTTTTGCTTTTCTCCCACCTTCCTCCCAGAAGATTTACCCCCCCCTCCCCCTGACCCCTGGGTTAGGGATGTCATTACTTGTTTATATTTAAGATGAGATCATGAAGTGCGGCCATCGGCGTAAGGACTCTGCCGACTTGGGTGCCGTCCTCACCCCTGGGTAGCTGTTCTGGTGCCCTCGTTGGAGGAAGGTAAGAGGAGGTGTCCCAGACCCTCGTACTGGGCAATGACCGCATGGTGATACCACCGAGGCAGGCACCTTAACAGGCCACTTCTTTCCTGGCCTCAGTTTCTCACCTGAGGGAAGGGCGTGGAAAACTTGGGTTAGATAGTAAATATTTTTCGCTCTGTCACGACTACTCACTTCTGTCACGTGGAGAAAGCCGATGTAGCCAACACATAAACCATTGGGTGTGGCTGAGTTCCAGTAAAACTTTATGGAAACAGGTTTGGGACCCCATTTGTCCCATGGGCTGTGGTTTGCCAACCTCTGTACTAGATTATTCCTATGGTTGGTTTCAAGCTTGAAAATGGAATAATTTAGAAAGTGTTTAAATAAACATACATAGGTGGATGGATAGATAGGTATCTACGGTACCGATAGACTGTAACCAAGACAAGATGTCATTGGTAGTCATGAGCGTGATGTAACAAATAAAACAGTCGTAACTGTGGTAGAGTTAATTTCTGCACTTCAAGATCAAAGGGCAATGAAAGACTCTCTGCTGGGAAAAAGCTACCATTTATAAACTGTAATCTTCATCCTATGAGTATAAAGTATTTCCAGTTTCCTATTACATGTGCTAGATCTCAGTGAAGACGCAGAGTTTGTGAAGTTCGGATTTCAGCGTGAACTTCTCTTACGGTGTTCTGATGTTTCTGAATTAGAGGGTCGTGTGCTTTGTGCTAAGCTTCTTAATGCACTTAAAAATTTGGTTCTCAGGGATGTCAAGTGAGGTAGGTGAAATATTTGTTAGGCGAGGACGAAACTCATGTTGAGAAAGGTCAGTAAGTTGTCCAAGATCATGTAACCTGGAGAGTCACTCATTTTCAGCATTTATAAAACCTCATCTCCCACTTTACCACTGAGCAGCCCCATCCTCAGAGGGAGCAGGTTTGGTTCATTTGTCGAGAACGTTGATCTATGGCAATTTATTTTACTGCTTCAGGTTTCCTAGTGGACGTTATCTGTGCTGACGATTTCATGCCTACAGGAATGATGTATACAGACCGTTCCGAAAAACGGCACGTAAACAGGGCTCTAGATGCGCACATACAGACCGAGGCCGTCCATTGGGCTGTTCTGCTCCGTTCCCCCTGCACGGCCATCCGGACGAGCCCAGCGTGGTAATTAAAAAGCCCTGGGATCAAAGCAACTCCAAGTGCCAGGGCTTCCTCCCTTCTCCCTGTAGGCCCCTCCTTCTTAAATTCTCACTTATAGGATTTGCGAGATCAAAAAGAGGCCTTTAAATTAATGAATTCTCGGCTTCGTCCTGGATGGAGCAGTTCTGCACCTTTCAGCTGTTCACCTCGATGAGAGGGCTGCTCGGTGCCGAGCTCGCTAGGTAATTCTCACTTTATATAACTCCTGTGAAAGCAGAGCGGGCCGCATCTGGAGGCTCCCAATTATACTTCACATGGTGAACTGTGTAATTAGTTTGGAAGACTTACGCTTAGTCATTGGTTTATCCTAATCGGCTTTGGCTTTCCCCACCAACAAAGTGAGCTTATTTTGCTAAGCTGAACCGACTCTGCACCCTTTGTTCCAGCCTTTTATTGTCTCATTCCTTTCATTCTGTTTTACTGCCAAAGTTCTGTTTCATTAGGCCTACAAGTCATTTCCAATTCAGTGGGCTGCTACAATCCGGCCTTTATCACTCGGCTGCCCTGGTTCCCATGTCCCTTCTGGGCCAGTGCCTGAGTTTGCGGTTTGATGTGAGGGCTTTAACCCTTTCCTGGGCCAGCCCCTCACTGTGGCGGATGGGAAGCCAAGGCCCTAAAGGAGGAGGTGGTGGTTTGGAAAGTTCCAGCTCTTTAGGGGAGCCCCGTAGAAATGGAGCGAAAAGGGGCCTTCGAGTCCTTTTGTTGGGTTGGGGTTGTGTGTGGGCTATAAAAGTTAAACTTGAGCTACAGAGGATGGTGCTTGAAAGCTTTTGGGGGAAAAAAATGGAAAACAAGAATGAATTGGCTTTTTAATCTAATGAGATCTCGTTGATTGCACTTGGGAGAGGTCTTGGGAGAGGGCCCTCTGAGGGAGTGTTGGCTGCCTGTTATGTTTTAGCTCCAGGCTTTATGTGCGGGTACGATGCTGGCACCCCCGGCCACCGCTCAGATGCCCCTTTTGATGCTGTATGTGTGAGGAGAGAAAGATCTAGAATGAAAATATCATACAGCCTTTGAAATGTGAAAGGCAGGAGATCTGTGAGAAAATGAATAAGCAAGTTAAGCGTATTCCTGAGAGTGGACTCTGATTTTACTGCTTCCTAATGCAAGTTGCAGATAAACAGAGCTCCGTGAGGTGTGCGGTTCTTTCCGACCAAGCCTGGAGTACAAAAGTCCTGTCTGTCCTTCGTGGGCCTCACAGCTCCCACGAGGCCTGCATCTTCTGAAGTGGTTTGTACAGGCAGACTCACTGGAAAGCGGTCGATGTGCCCGGGCCTCGCCTGTCACCTGCTGGCCTTTGCTCTGGAGGGCCATGACGTTCCTCAGACCTTGACTTAGAACTCTGGAGTGGACCAGGAAGGATCATTGGCTCTCCCCTCCCTGGCCGGTCACGCTGAAGGCTACCTGCAGGTTTAAACTTTCTTCCTGTAAAATAGCCCAGAACAAGGCCAACACTGTCCTGGTGTTTGATTAAATCTGCCTGGTTTGTGTCAGTCTCTCCCTTTGGAAGCTTTCATACGGGGGAGGGGACTTGATTTGCCCTGTGACCCCTGGCAGAGCTGCTGAGGGCAAAAAGTCTCAGCAAACAGGGGACTCCTGCCTCATCTGCCTGCCTCGGCCTCCTGGGCCAGGTGGTGGCGAACAAGCGAGCGGGACCCACAAGTAACATGAGCCTTGGGCTTTGCAGGTAAAGCCTCTTGCCGGAGGACTTTGTGTCTTCCTGATGAACTTTTCCCTCCGTTTCTGCTGCAGCCGGTGGGGAGAGCTGCGTTCGAAACAGATTGAACACCTCAACCTCACTTCTCCTAAATCCTCTATTTTTATTCTGCTTCAAAAAGGAGTTCCTGAAATAGACGAGTGGGTTTCTAGGAAAACTGCCCATTTCCCTTTTAGTGTATAAAATATAGCCAGCTGTTGTTAGGCAAATGCATCAGACATTATTATTGGTCTGTTAACAGTGTTTTAAAATATACAAACAGAAGAATAGGATGCCTTCTGGGTAGCAAGCTGGGAAAAGTTTGAGATTATGCTAATCACACATGCGTATGCATAGTAAGGTTAGGGGAACAAGGCTCGAACTTTCTGGCTCTGCTGTTTAACTGTGTTTCCCAGTATGGTTTAGCTTTATTTAATTTTTGTAGGGGGCCATGAGGAGAAAGACCCGGGGCAGGAGAGCCCTTGGGCAGGAAGGAGTTAATGAGCCTGGGGAGGCAGAGGGAGAAGGGCTTTAAGGGCTCCACCAGCTTACCTTCCCAGAGCCCTCCTGGCAGGCTCTGAGGACGTCACTTACAATGGAGTTGTTAGCATGAGAAAGAAAGCCTTTCTACCCCTGGATGTACTTCAGTGGGAACTGAAAGTGTCTGAGAAATCACGGTTCAGGCTTGTGCCAGTGGGTGCAAGGAGTGGTTCTTATGGAGGAGAAAGCTCAGTTCATTTAGACTTGGCATAGAAATCGGATTCCATTGTTTCATGGCGTGAACATTGATATGGAGATTCCTGCCCATCCCCCCAGGCCATCAATAGGATACCCCGTTACATGGGTCGCCTATGCTTTTCTTTTTTCTTTCTTTCTCTTCTTTTTTTTTTTTTTTTTTTCCAGCTTCCTTTGTCCTCTGAGAATCAGGCTCTCTGTAGAGCAGCAGGATTTGTCAGGTTACCACCCTGTAAATTTTTCCAGCTCTGTATATTTCAGACTTGGTATTTGTGAATTAGCCGAAAGTGGGGCTGCCAGTCGGTACTTTATTTACATTCGAAGCCATAAGAGTGAGAGCCCCAGAAGAAATGTTAATATGCAGGAAGAGTTAGAAGGGTTGAGTTTCTGACTGTTGCTAACCTCACCACTGCCTTTCAAACCAATCATGAGACACACGGTTGATATTTAATAGCTTTTAGCTGATTATTTTTCTTCTCCTCCTCTTTCTTTTCTATCCAAGTTGACCTGGGTGTACTTGAGCGGAAATGAAGTCATCCGAATGCTGAATTAGAATAATCGCAGGCCTCCAAGAATGAAATGGAAGCAGAGATTAAATGGTAGAGGGAAAGCTGGCATTAATAAGCAGCAGGAAAACTTTGCATAAAATAAATAGGAGATTTGATAGATTGAATTTGTATTTGCTATTTCCATTTCTCTCCACTTCGTATTGTCTTCCTTGAGCTGAGTGGCTAGCAGAGTGGGATGTGATTTGCCCTAAGTCCACATACCTTCTGCAGCCAGGGTGATGGTCCTTTCTTCTTCGTGGGACATTGGCGTAACCAGGACGTTTCCAGGATGGAGGAATCTGGGTGGAGGGGCCGTTACAGTGAAAGGTTGATGATTACTGGTTCCAAAGTGCAGTGGTTGGGGATAGGGGGTGGGCACAGATGGAAGGTAACACACAGCAGGCAAACAAGAAACATTATTGATGGATTCCTGATGGTAAGGAGAAGAACTAGGCTGGATAAAGGCAGGGCGACCGACTGTCCTGGTTTGCCTAGGCCTGAGGGGTTTCCAGGAACTCGGGACTTGCAAACGAGAATAAGTTGCTCACCCTAAATAAATGGGAGTTGGGAGAAGTCGAGACGCTTGGCCTCCAACTCCAAAAGGCATGAAACCTTTGACCACCTCCAGGCAGATTTAAGTATTCCTTCCTGCATGTTCCAGAACACTTACTTCATGCCTATTTACAATCTGCCTTCCTGATTTAACTCGGCCACTGGGGTCAGGCGCCAGCACAGGCCAGTAAGTGTAGTGTTACCTGAAGTGGCCTGCGGAAGGCAGAACAGACAGACAGACACACAGTCCTGGGCAAGGGCAGCTCATCATTGACTTGGAGTGTAGGATTCCTCTGGGCTCCGATTTGGGCTCCCACTTGGGGATTATTTCTACATCTTTTGAAAATGAACAGTTCTGCCCCGTGTAGCAAAAGAGTGAGCTTCGTGTAGTTAAAGAGCAAAATAAGGATTTAATTATATTAAAAAAAAAAAAAAACAACCCAGCAGAGTGGTTTGTTTACAGGAAGTTGTTTTTAGGTGGTCTGTAGTAGAAAATGTAATTTGCAGAATCAGATCAGCTGTAAATTAGAGATTTTTGGTAGCTGAGGTCGCTAACTGTCCTTTCTAATTGGCAGCAGACGTAAATATTTTCAGGCCTCCTTATTGTTTGTAGAGTGTTATTATTTGAAAAAAAAAAAATTTAAGGTGCTTTTCCCTTCAGGAAATATAAACGAGCGTATGGAATGACCAGAGGCAGTCTTTCTGATCTTATTGTCAGTGTTCTTAGGGAAAGGCAGAAGGGCAGGGTTAGCGCCAGAGAGAGCCGTGCTGGGCTGGTTTGTGGGGGAGCTCGCCGATTCTCTGATTTTTAAAAAAAAACAAAAAAAGTTTTTCTCCTTTAAAAAGTCCACCCCGGGGCTTCCCTGGTGGCGCAGTGGTTGAGAGTACGCCTTCCGATGCAGGAGACACGGGTTCATGCCCCGGTCCGGGAAGATCCCACATGCCGCGGAGCGGCTGGGTCCGTGAGCCATGGCGGCTGAGCCTGCGCGTCCGGAGCCTGTGCTTCCCAACGGGAGAGGCCACAACAGTGAGAGGCCCGCGTACCGCAAAAAAAAAAAAAAAAAAAAAAAAAAAAAGACCACCCCGAATGTAAATTGGTGCAGCCACTATGAAAAACAGTGTGGAGGTTCCTCAAAAACCTCAAAATAGAGTCATCATATGAGCCAGCAATCCCACTCCTGGGCACATATCCGGACAAAACTATACTTCCAAAAGGTACACGCACCCTTGTGTTCATTGCAGCACTATTTACAGTAGCCAAGACATGGAAGCAACCTAAATGTCCATCAACAGACGAATGGATAAAGAAGATATGGTATATAAACAATGGAATACTACTCAGCCATAAAAAAGAATGAAATAATGCCATTTGCAGCTACATGGATGGACCTAGAGTCTCATACTAAGCAAAGTAAGTCAGAACGAGAAAGACAAATACCATACGGTATCACTTACATGTGGAATCTAAAATATGACACAAATGAGCTCTGTGAAACAGAAACAGACTCACAGACATAGAGAAGAGACTCGTGGTTGCCAAGGGGAAGGGGGGGCAGGGGAGGGTTGGATTGGTAGTTTGGACTAGTAGATGCAAACTATTATATATAGGATGGATAAACAACAAGGTCCTATTGTATAACACAGGGAACTGTATCCAATATCTTGTAATAAACCATAATGGAAAAGAATATGAAAAGGAATATATATATTTACATAGATATAAAACTGAATCACTTTGCTGTATACCAGAAACTAACACAACATTATAAATCAACTATACTTCAATAAAAAATTTAAAAAAATAAAAAGACCACCCCATTTCCTTTATTGATAGATGTGTTTTAGAAGCAAAAAGGAGGATTTATTGATGTCGCAGGTCTCCATTCCAACTAAGTTGGCATATGTTCAGATTCAGAGATCGCTGTTTGCCCAAACCTTTCATGTGCCTTTTGACTTGTAATTGTCCCAACGGCCCTGTGGGGTGGGGGGATTATCCCCATTTGAGAGTTAGGAAAGGAAGGCTGGGAGAGCGTAAAGGACTTGTGCAGGAGCCACAGCCAGACAGCGGTGGGCCGAGGTGCAGACCTGAGCCCTGGCCGGAAGGCCTGAGCCTGTAGCTCCACGAGGGCTGCTGGGCTGGGCCACCTCCCTCAGGTGTGTGAGCGCTTGTGCCTAGCAGTGTGCTGGGCCGTCGGATTTCTGTGACATATCTTGCAGGAAGCCGACTGTGACTTGATGGTTGTTTGTTTAAAACATATATTACATTAGAACAAATATTATGGCATGGACTGCAAAATTTGCATAATTGTTTTTGAAAAACCTTGAGATTTGGAGACATTTCAGGATAGGCTCCTTGCTGCATTAGGCTCTGTACCCCGTCATTCTGGGCTGTCCCAGGATTTACTTGATCACTAGGAGTACTTGGGTAGAAATGCTGAGAATCACTACGGCTCAGCATAGGGGTTGGCATACTTTTTCTGTAAAGGGCCAGATAATAACTGTTTTCAGTTTTGTGGCCCAGATGGTCTCTCACAACCACTCAACTCTGCCATTGTAGCAGGAATGACAGCAGTCATAGACAGTATGAAAATGAGTGGTTGTGGCCGTGTTCCAATAAAACTTTATTTACAAAAAAACAGAAGGCTGCAGGATTGCGCTCTTGCCCAGAGTTTGCCGACCCCCTGGTTTAGCATATTGCCTGGTAATAAGGACATCGATTTTTTTATACTCAGACTGTCCGGTGTCAAATTCAGCTCATCTGTTTATTAGCTCCGTAACCGTGGGCAGGTCATTTAACTTCTTTCTTCCTGAGTTGCCTTATCTGTAGAATGGGGATGATACTGCATAGGACTGTCGAGACAAGTAAATGAACTAAGGCATATATAGTTCTTAGCATCCTGCTAGAAACTAAGTGCTTAATAAGCGGTAGAAACATGAGCTGCTGTTATTTTCATCCTAAGACAGGTTCCGCCTCTGGTGTTGCCGCTCCCATCCTCTTCTCTCTCTGTCTCTCTGTCTCTCTGTCTCTCTCTCTCTCTCTCTCCTCTCTGTCTTTTCCATCTCTCCCATCTGTCTTTTGGGTGGGCTTACCACTCAGTTCTTCCTCCCACCTCGGGGATAACACAAATTGAAAGTCTTTCCTGGGTCCTCTTCACCTGCACATGAAGATTGAGTTTCATTTAGTTTTCAGTGGCACGTATCTTGAGTTCATTCCAGCTACCCTGATGCCTCGAGTTTGTGGAACTGACTTCAGGCTGCTCTGGCTCTGATGGAAAACACTGAACGGATACGGGCCAAAAGAGAATTCTTTCGGTTGGACCCTGCTGACGAGCTCTTTAAACTTGCTTGAATACATAAACTGTTCTGTTTTGGGGAGCGGGAGGCAGAAGAGAGGATACGGTCTGGAAATTGTCCCAGTATCACTTAACCGGTGTTTATTAAAATATATTTATATATATTGATCTACTAACCTGTTTATTGAGCTTATTTAGCCTCTTGAGAGAGCTTTCCACATCCTCATTTGAGTTTTCTTTCCTGAGCCTAATGAGCTTGGTCTTCTGGTTTTAGAATTTATTGCAAACATTAAGGGGTGGGAAGATGTTGTTAATAAATTCAATGTAAAGAGGAGGGAGAGAAACCTATAAAAACAAAAAGATTGCAGTCTTAAAAAGTACCACATTGGGGCTTCTCTGGTGGCACAGTGGTTGAGAGTCCGCCTGCCGATGCAGGGGACACGGGTTCGTGCCCCGGTCCGGGAAGATCTCACATGCCGCGGAGCGGCTGGGCCCGTGAGCCATGGCCGCTGAGCCTGCGCGTCCGGAGCCTGTGCTCCGCAACGGGAGAGGCCACAACAGTGAGAGGCCCGCGTACCGCAACAACAACAACCACAACAAAGTACCACATTGTAGGACCATTTGGTGCAGGGAAACAGCCATCCTTATCCTTCCTCGTTAGGTCCAGAAGGCATCTCCTCTGCAGCCTCGCACGTCGTTCATTGTCCATTGATTCATTCACCCGGTCTTCTGAATGCCAGGCCCTGAGCTAGGAGCCAGGGGCGCAGCACGAACGAAACAGACAAGGTCCCTGCTTACTTGTAGATGTTTTCGGATGAGGTCGGAGAGCACCCGCGGAGAGCAAACGAGTAAACAGTAAACGTAAAGTAACTACAGATTGTCTCATAAAGAAAACAAACCAGGAGCTGGAAGACTCCGTAAAGGAGAACAAAAGAGGGGATCTTGGTTTATCAGAAAAAATAATCAAGTTTACATGTAACCTCTTTGCCCGGAGGAGACTGTCGATTCCGCTGAGGTGGGGCTGGGTCTGTTTCCTAACCGTGTGCAGAACCAGCGTGGGCCCAGGGGCTGGGCCGTAGTTGGTACTCAGTAAATAGTGGTGGGATGAGTGGGCCTCTGTATCGGAGGGCAGGGCTATGCCAGACATCGGAGGTGTTTCAAATGGTAAAACTATGATTTTTCTTTTATAAAATGGGGCTTTAAGAGAATATATTCAGTCATCAGGAGCATTTTCTTATGTGGATCCTATCTTTCCCCTGAAGCCTGGGATAAATGAGCTATTTCCACCATGGAGTGAAAGCCTGTTAGAACTGAGAGGCTATCTGGGCAGGTGGAGCTGATCAGCAAGGCCTTTTCCGGAGCCGGTAGATTCTCAGGCAGGTCTTGGTGTCGAGGGTGGATGCGCAGCTGCCCCAGAGAAGGGACGGATCGGAGGAAGGTGAAGTGGGCTCTCATGCATCTCAGGTTACATCTTCCCCTGCTCCTCTTTCTGTCTTTGGTCTAAGAAAAACAATGGGCCTGCTGAGTGGCAGGTATCCAGTAGGGTCTGTGGTTTTCAGAAGCCGGCAGGAGCATTGATTGATTGCGGCCCCGTGGATGCTTGGCTCTCCCTGGGGTGGAGGTAGCAGGTGGGCTCTCGGCAGCTTCTCCCCGGACTTGCCTTTCTGTGATCAGCCAGGCGGTGGGGTGAGAACGGGTTCAACAACATTAAGCCAAAGCACGGACATCTCTGATGCTGGGAAATCTGGCTGTGGACAGAGAGGACTCACTTGTGGGGACACTGTTTCCCTCTCGAAAGAACAGAGGGATGCCGCTGGCATTTACTGCCGGGCTCCTGGGACTTGTCAGGGCTGCGTGGGATGGAACTGAACGATTCTGGACTTTGGGATCAGGTAGACCTGAGTCTGAATCCAGATGCCATCACTTATTTGCTATTAGTGCTCTGTGCCCTGAGGCTGGTGATTTCACTGTCCTGAGACTCATTTCTTGTCTCTTAAGTGAGAATACAAAGTCATTTATGGTGAGGGTGGGGAGAAGCAGTGTAAGAATTAAAAGAGACAAGTTTGCCGATGTCTGCTCCATGAGAATTTCCCCTCCCCACATTCATATTCTCTCTCTCTCTCTCTCTCTCTCTCTCTTGTTTTTCACACCCCCTGCCCCTCCTGCGTCCGAAGTCCCAAACTGCTGACTTCGCCAGGTTCACCGCCCCCCCAATCCTGTAAACTCCCCACCATAGTCTGCACGACACACCCCCTGTGTGTCAAATGGATGTCTTTCATTTGTTAAAAGGGCTAGTTTCTTGGCCTCTCCCAGCCTCTGCCCCGTCCCTCTGTAACAGCTCTATGACAAATCCCGAGCCACAGAAGTCCTGCATCTGAGATCCTGCTAGATTTAACCCAGCTGGAGCTACTGTGGGGGGAGACCAATGGGAGGATTTGGCTTTTTTTCCTCTTATGCTAATGAAGTGAACATGGCAAGGAGTCACAATATTTTCTTTCCAGGCAAAGAAATGTTGTAGTCGGAGAGACAGCATGCAGGGGAAGCAAACGTGATCTTACTGGATTCTCTCAAGGGAGGAATAGGACAAATTGTCAGCGTCTGTTGAGAAGATAATGCTCTCGCTATGATAAATGCCAAGTTTCTATTGAAAACCACCATCCTAATGGTGGCGTCCCCGAGAACTTGCCGCATGCCTGGCAGCGGAGGCCGTCAGCGCAGGAAAGCGGCTACTTGTACGGGGTTTATTTGTTTGCAGTGAGAAATCAGGTTAAAGCAAACGAGTCAGTGCATTAAAAATGTTCTTTTAGGAAGCTTTATAGAGCTAACTGGAGTGCTCCAGGGCGGCCTGCACTTAAAACACACCTATGGGGAGACTTCCACCCTCAATAAATATTTCTTGCATGTGACTTAGATTAAAGGAGCATGTGGGACTGGAAAGCCGCCTAAAATAATTTCCCATCCCGTAGGAAGTAGCTGCTGTAATTCACTTGCAAGTTATTTCAAAAAGCCTGTTCTGATAGGAATTTCTGCCTTCTCATGGACTAGGATTTTTCTAGAACTGTCTATTTGTAGCCCCTTTTTTGACAACGGCATGTCTGGTTGTATTTTTTTTTTTTTTTTTTTTGCGGTACGCGGGCCTCTCACCGTTGTGGCCGCTCCCGTTGCGGAGCACAGGCTCGGGACGTGCAGGCTCAGTGGCCATGGCTCACGGGCCCAGCCGCTCCGCGGCATGTGAGATCTTCCCAGACCGGGGCACGAACCCGCGTCCCCTGCATAGGCAGGCGGACTCTCAACCACCGCGCCACCAGGGAAGCCCATGTCTGTTTGTATTTAATTCAATGCCACTCCCTCAAAGGGCTTCTCAGCTTTTGGTTGCCTTTTTGGGGGTGCTTCACGCTGATTTGTCTCAGCCTGTTCCATGTAGCTGGTCTACCTCGTAGTCCTGTGCTCAGGGACACCTGCAGGTTAGTGCGGTGGTGGGGGTTGGTTCCTGGAGGGCTGCAGAATAACACTCAGGAGCTCTTGAGGATGCAGGGCCAGTCAGGACCCCGGCCGGCTGGGACCATGGGGCCAGATGGAGGCAGAGGAAGGAGGTCTTCATCAGCTGTTCAAAGGCCCTGAGGTGGTTGTGCTTGTCCAACCCTCCGTTCATTCCGTAACCTGATTTTTGTGTGCCTCCTAGGTATAGGGCACCATGTTGGGGTCAGAGATCAGAGTCCCTGCCCACAAAGGTCAAGGAGTAGAGACACCTGTAAACAAAACTGCAGTGCAGTGACTAGAGGCCAAGAGCCTGCTGACCCTCACTGATGGGTGGGGATGTAGTGGCCGCTGTTGGGCTCTTGTGCCTCCCATGGTTTACATCTACCATCTTGCCTCTTGCCCAGGGCAGCCTCTGAAGGTGGGTCATATCTTCATTTGCCTCAGCACCAACCTGAGTGCTGACCTGGAAGAGGTGCTTGACAGACATTTATTCTGGGTTCCATCAGAGTTCCCATGGAGGGTGGGAGGCAGCCCACTGTGTGTCTTGTCCACACACTCCTGAGGACAGCAGCCCTGCCTGTGCCCACTCTGGAAAGAACCAAAGGAGAATGTTCACTTCAATAGGTCTCGAAACAGTGAATCTGACTCTTCATCAGCCGGAGGGCAGGGAAGGAGGCGAAGTTCAAGTTGGATTCACCTTGCCTTCGCCAAAGACTCTCCCCTTCTTGCCAAGTTTAAAGTTCCCCTCTGAGATCTTACCCTTCAGCCCCACCAGAAACTACAAGCCCAGTTTGTTGATTGGACCGATGCTGGGACAGTGAACAGTATCTTTCCAGCGCTGGAGAACCTCCCAGAACATTAGTTAGGGTGTCTCAGTTATATCCCTTCTCTTTATTGCTTCCCAGATGCGTTTACCCTGGGCCCTGCCAGTGGATAGATTTGGCAGCCCAAGAAAATGGACAAAGATGACTCCCTCAGGTGCACCTAGAACAAAATGATAGTTGAAGTTAGCGGTTTTCTGCAAAACCCATGACTTGTAATCGCTGGAGTGTACGTTTATATAGAATGTTCCAGATCAAATGTGTTAATTCTAGATACCTTTTTTTTTTAAAGGCAACAATAAAAAATACCATTTATTTTCAGATGTGTTGAGTCCTCCCAGTTTCTAGGAATCATAGAGTCACACTTTCTTATCCATATTTTCATTCCTAGCTCCATGCTCATGTAGAGCAGGGCTTGACACACTGACTGTAAAGGGCCAGGTAGCAGGACTCTGTGGGCCAGACTCTCTGCCATTGGAGCAGAAAAGCAGCCGTGGAAATACATAAATGAGTGAGCATGAATGTGTTCCAGTAAAACTTTATTTACAAAAACAGGCAGCGGGGGACTTCCCTGGTGGCACAGTGGTTAAGAGTCCACCTGCCAATGCAGGAGACACAGGCTCAAGCCCTGGTCCAGGAAGATCCCACATGCCATGGAGCAACTAAGCCCGCGAGCCGCAATTACTGAGCCTGTGCGCCGCAACTACTGAAGCCCGCGTGCCTAGAGCCCGCGCTCCACAACAAGAAAAGCACCATAATGAGAAGCCCGTGCACGGCAATGAAGAGTAGCCCCCGCTCGCCGCAACTAGAGGAAGCCCGCGCGCAGCAATGAAGACCCAACACAGACATAAGTAAATAAATAAATTTATTTTAAAAAAAAAAGACAGGCAGCGGGCCAGATTTGGCGCAAGTTGCTGTAGACATTTCTAGTCCCCAACTGGAGTCTCAAAGAAAGCAGTGATTTCCTAGAATCGTGGATATTTTTAGGGCCCTTCATAAACTGCTTTGGGGGGGGGCATACGTATACTTGCTTGGAAGAATACCTGCCCTTTTAATGGAGACATGCATCAGAAAGGTACTTCGTGTGGTCTCACGCTGCCCCTCCAATCCATTTGGAAAACTCCTTCAAAGTAAGTAGCTGCAACTACAAGGCCAGCTAGAGAGAGTAGAGCCCACAAGCAATGTTAGGGTGGACAGGCGAGGACCCTGGGGTCTTGCTTCTTCTTGGGCGACCCGGTGCTGTTGCTTCGTGTTGGGTGCTCTGTGTGGCCGTAGCAGCCAGCACTAGAGGGTTCCTCCCCGGCGGCGTGCGTGGGAATGCTAGCTGATGGCTTCTGCTCCGCCACGTGCCTAAACGTGGAAGGCCCAGATGAAAACTTGTGTGCGGCTTCCTACAGCCGTCCTCTACCCTGCAAACTCACACCCACGAGCTGAGACTTTGCTTATAATCATTTTTTCTAAAAGAAAAAAACCTGATCCATGTGGATTAATTTGCACTCCTCAGGTCTGTAAAAACACCCGGTGACATGGACATGTTGATGAAAATGTGGAAATTAACACTTGGAAATTTTTATATAAAACCTGCGTTGAACTTTCAGCTAAACATTCTCACACTAGAAAGAGCTATATACTTATACCTGAAAAACTCAGTTTAATGCCAGCTGCTTACTTCTCCATTGTGGTCACGTGGGCTGAGGTTCTTAGTATGAAATGTAATTTACACAAATTAGTCCGAGGCAGGTAGAGTGTGAAATTAAATGGATGCCTTGATTTCTGTATTCTCTAGTAAGTGTTTTTCTGAAAATTTGTCATTTCTGCCCTAGGAACTTTGAGGTATGGGTTGCTTTTTTTTTTTAACAGAGCGTAGAAGTTCTTATTGGTTAAGGATATGACACAACCTTAATTACAGGCTAAAGAGATGTTTCGTTTTGTGGCTAAATATTAGAGTACGCCCAAATTGGGCTACTGGTCAATGTACAAAACAGAATTTAACATGTGTATTAAATTTTTCAACTATCTGGACCAAGCCACTTAATTTCTTTAGCTGTGGCTAGGACAGTCTAGGGCTCCCAGCTATGTAGACCTCCAAAGAAGACTCTGGAGACCTTTCCCAGATGAGAAAACTGAAGGTCAAGAATAACACTGTGACCCTGGTCATTTCCCCCAGGACCCCCGGGTCCTGGCTGGGCCTGTTTCCACCCCCAGGCCCCAGCTACTGCCTCTTTTGGAGACAGTTTTCAGTGACTTGTGTTCTTGTCTCAGCAACCATGGTAAGAATGAGTGGAGTATCAGGTGTCCTGGCTCAACTCTGATAATCCCAAGAAGAAGGGGAATCACCGCGTGTTCAGAAACCATCCCTGGGGCCAGCTGAGAACGTTTTAACAACAGCAACCACGATTTGACTTCCCCTCACCAGCAGGACATCAGCCCTCCAGGGTTGAGCCCACCTGCTGAGTCCTTGGGTGGCTCTTGGTGACCCCCTTTGGCTGAAAAGGAGTCAGGTTGCACCCGGGGTCTGTGGTTGCATTTTATGGGTGTCTTTCTGCTAGGCCCCCCCCACCCCACCGTAGCAAGGTGGACCTGGGTGGGCCCCGCCGACTTTGGAGTGAATCATTTCCGCCCGCTAACTAGCGGCCGATGTGCCGGGCGCCCTGAAAAATGAATTACGGACGCTCATGACTTTTATTTGTCCATGGTGGCATGGGTGGTATTTATCTCTGTTGTCCCTGTTCTCCCTGCTTTCAGAGCCTTTGTCTCCATCTGAGTCAGCATGACATGGTTTGAAAATTGCCTGTTTGCCATTTAATGATGATTAATGTCCATAGCCACGTTTCAAATTTAGGATCTCTTCAAGAGTCTGGGAGACCGTTACCAAGAGCAACCTGGGGAGGGAGTTGGTCGTGCAGAGCTCTGTACTTCTCCCGCCTGAATTAGATGCCTCCTGCCTTTCTGCCTCTTCCCTCCAGCACCTTGTGGACGCTTCTCGGGTCTTTGGCACCAGGAGCCGAGTTGGAGCAGGTGTGCGGGCAGGCTTAACCGACCCTCTCGGTCACTTTTGGTCACCAGTGCCTCACCAGTGGTGTCTGGAAGGGTCACTCCTTCTTGCCCCTTCCTCCCTGCCCCCTGCTCAGGGAGGCCGATGAGGAGCTAAGTTTCCTCCGCGGCAGGTGCCTCTCATCTATCTGAAGATGGTTGCCAACATCTGGTACAATTGCCTCTGCAAATGCAGTAACAAGGCAGCCTGCAGTTCAGGCGCAGAGAGAGCATCGCTGCTTTAATGATAACAAGCTGTTGGCCTTCCCTCTGAGATGAATCCGTCTCACAGATGTTTGTCTAGTTTTGGCAATCGTATCGCACTATAGCTTTGGTGATTATGCTCAACTGGAGACTATTACAATAAAAGAAGTTTGAACTTGTTCCATTTTTACATCCCACCCCCTTCTCCCCTGTTCTGAGGTATAATTTGTATCAATGGCTGTAATATTGGTTCCATTACGGAGGCCTCATTTTATGATGTTGCTGGAGCTGCAGCTTGTAGCCTCGCTTCCTCTACAGGTTAATGTGTTTTAGCTACATCGATGCTTTTAATGTCCTCACTTAATGGCCCCGTGGCCGTCCTTCTCACCCTCAGTTGAAGCGCCTGTGGGCACCGCAAGGTCACGTGATTGCTTTGACTTGCTATCTCCAGCTGTAGACAGTTAATGGCTCCTGTGCACATGGGGGGAGTGCACGGTGTCACGGGGGCGGCTTGGTGCCGGTGCAGGAAGGGAGAGGATGGGAAGAGGGGTTTTCCCTGGAGGTAGCAGTGAGAGGCAGGCCTGGACATGTAGAACCTTCTGGACTGTCGTTGGCCTTCCTCTCTCCTTCTTTCCCTCTCTCCCTCTTCCCCAATGCATTCTTCTGCTACCAAAGTAAATAAATAAAGCAAAATAAATCAAAATCACAAGTCGGCAAAGTGGCATCTGGAGGCCCGGCAGGAGTTACTGCCGCAACGTTCGATATTTGAGGCTTTAATATTACACAGTGGTTTACTAGTTTTTCTATTATAGTTTGAGATAGGAAAGTTGGAAGGAACTATCAACCCATTCAAATCCTGTTTAGTGATAGTAGATGCTGAGTATTTTTAATAGCAACTGTCATTAATTGGGTCTTTGCTGTGTACCAGGCACTGCGCTGATGGCTTCTATTTTACATAATTTTTTAGTATAATTCATTTTCTATAATTTTAAAAATATAATTCTTCATATAGTGCCCGTGCCAGGTGCCTGTTCTTACATCCCTTGTCATAGATGAGGAAGAGGAGGCCCCGGGGCATGAAGGTACACGCGTAGTAGCCCGAGCTGCCCAGGGATAGAGGAAGCTCTTAGTCGAGGGCCAGCGAACTCCCATCCCACGCTCGTTCTGGAGTCTTCATTGTCATCGTTAAGCCCACTTGCTGCCTGAATTGATGTCATGGAAAAATGTGCCTATCCGAGACATGGTGCATTATGTAAATAAGGACAGGATAAATCACCATCCTCACTTGACATCTAAGGCTTTTTCATTTTAATTTGGACGTTTCTCTGTCAATGATTAGGAAACGCAAATTTGGCAAGGTGTTATTTTTGGCAGCAGGCTCACGAATGGGTGAGTCAGCCTGGCAGTGGATGTATCATTGGTGGCCGGATACCACATGTTTCTTTCCTCGGTCAGAATTAGATGTCGGTGTCTGTGCTGGTGACACATCAGGAGCCCTGGACCGCGGCACCGGGCACTCGTGTAGGAGCTTTTCCGCGAGCACAAAGGGAAGCAGCTCATCCTGTCCTCGGGACAGGATGCTGTTCTGTAAAGAGTTCCTCACATGTGCGGGTTTGAGTCCAGTAGGGAGAGAGAAAACATTTTTCCCTGAAAGTTAAAATAGAGTCGTTTTTTGGTGTTGCAAGTCAAATTTAAAAACCATTGGGGGGACTCATGAAAAATAACAGTTCTCAGAAATGGCTAAAAATGTGAAACTTGAAATCCAGACTTGGCATGATCTTTGCCGTCAGAGTTAGCTTTTAAGTATATGCTTTTAACTTGGGCCATACAGAGGTCATAGAAAAATCCCCAGCAGAAATTTGAAGACTTACCTGCTAGTTCCTTTTGTGGTCTTTTTTTGTTTTCTTTAAATAAATGGTTTTTTTTTTTTTAATTTTATTTTTGGCTGCATTCGGTCTTCGTTGCTGTGCGCTCTAGTTGCGGCGAGTGGGGACTACTCTTCGTTGCGGTGTGCAGGCTTCTCATTGCAGTGGCTTTTCTTGTTTCAGAGCACGGGCTCTAGGTGCGCGGGCTTCAGTAGTTGTGGCACGTGGGCTCAGTAGTTTTGGCTCACAGGCTCTAGAGCACAGGCTCAGTAGTTGTGGCTCACGGGCTCTAGAGCACAGGCTCAGTAGTTGTGGCGCACGGGCTTAGTTGCTCCGCGGCATGTGGGATCTTCCCAGGCCAGGGCTCGAAGCCACGTCCCCTGCATTGGCAGCCGGATTCTTAACCACTGTGCCACCAGGGAAGTGCCCCTTTTGTGATCTTGGGCAGCATTTATCTATCTTCTCTGGGTTTCGGCTCTCCCTTCTATAAAGTCGGGCTAAATGACAGTTTGAATCTGTTCTGGACCTAGAATTGTATTCTGTTGGCTGGGACACGATTGAAGTGTCTGTTTTATGCATGACCGTTGCTTCCTTCTGGGTCTGAACTAGATCCCACGTGGCCCAGAGTCAGGTCAAATCAAGCAGAATTGACCGTGGAGGGTAGTCTGTTAACTTGGCATCTTGTCTTCCTCAATTTCCTGCCCTCGGCACAGGCCTCCCATGCCAGTGGTCAGCTGTATAACTTTTCATGCCTCCGTCCTCTCGTGCTCTCCTCAGGGCCCTTCATCCTCTCCTGCCTGCCGCTCCACGCCAAATCAGTTCTTTCTTTGCAGCGCTAGAGCCAAACCACCCAAACGCGGCAAAAACACGTGGTGTGGCTTTTTCCACTTTTTTCTCTTGTGGTGGTTACGATATTATTAAAAATCCATTAAATTTTAATGTACCCTATAAAATATGTGCTCTTGCGAAAGCAAGCACAGATAATTATTTCTGATGAATAAACCAAGAGGACAAGTATGTATGAAGTTCACGCTGTGATGTTCCAGCTGGTTGTGTCGAGGGCCAGTTCTTCTCACAGATCCTTTGGGGCGGCGTGAACCCTGAACTATCTGGGGTGTTCTCAGAGCTCGTTTTTTACGTGGAAAGAAAGAGCCATGTATGGTAGCCGTCTTCTGTTAAAACTCTTCAAACCAAAGAACGAAGGACTGAATGATTCAGGAAGAGAGGAATGCTGTCTCTCCATCCTGCCAGGTTGCCTTGGGGGGTGAAGATCAAAAACAGCCGTACCTTTGAAGTTCTACCCAGTGGCTCTGTGCTCTTGGATTAGTCTCTTAGCTTCTCTGAGCATTTGTTTCCTAGCTGAGGGACGGTAGTTCCGTGCATCTTGGGGCTTGACTGACGGGTTCCCCCCTCTCCCACCCTCTGTCCTTCCCTTGAAAGCATTCTCCTAGCTCCAGAAGTTGGAGGAAGAGCTGCCTCCTAGCCTCCCAGGGTGCATGTGGCGTGAGGCTTGGAGCTGTGGGGTTTGCGTGTCCTGTGGTCTCCGGAGGCGGGGGCTTCTGTGTTGTGTTTTAAGGGCTACACCTGCCACGTGCTTGGAAGTGCCTCCGTGGGGCACAGTGGGAGACGGCTGCCTCCCTTGCCTGCGGGGCCGGGCCCAGCAGAGCTTCTGGGCCATGTCGGAGGCTGTGCCTGGGAACTGACCCCTGATCTTTGCGATTTGATGAGGCCCAACTCTTGATCTTTAGGCCCCTTTTCCTTCCTGGGGCAGGGTTAGTCATCCTACAAGATCCGGCCCCGAGGGATTCGGGAAGCACTTGCAGTGGTTTGAAAATCCCGATTGGCTCCTGCGAGCATCTCTTCCCAGGCGGCAGAGTTGCGTTACCCTCACTTTCAATCCCGCTCAGCTTCCCGAAGAGGGGAGGGCCGTGGTTGTGGTTGGGTCACGAGGAGGTGTCCCGGAATGTGCCAAAACGAGAGCTGGAAATCAGCCGCTGGGATCAGGAATGAGGCAAGTGCAACACTTCGCACTGCACTGGGTGATCTGTACGTGAAGGAAGTTTCTTTTTTAACACTGTTATGATTTTGTTTAAAAACAAAAGGCGTACTGGAAAAAATTAAATACAGAAGTAAGCAAAGAACTAAAAACCGTTTCCCCTCGTATTTCATTGCCCCGAGATAACCTGTAGTGACGGTCCAGTGATATGTCAGAGACATCTTTCCGTGTCGGTGTACTCTGTATCACCATACTGGACGCTTGTATTGTTTCTGTGATACCCACGTACCGTGACTGACTTACTCAAACCCTTAGTTAGGAACGTTTAGGTTGTTTTCTGTATCGTTATCATTATTTGGTCTCATAACCAGTGCTGTCAGGACTGCCCTTGTGAATGCATTTCTCTCCTGCTTGTGCTATACATTTGACCCAGCAGTTCCCCTTCTAGGAATTGACAATAAGCAGATAATAATACAGTGTACGGTTTGCTGTTTGGTGTCAAATTGTCCGCCAGGGAGGTGGTACTGATTTACCTTTCTACCAGTGACTGGTGGTAAAAGTGCGATTCTGAGCTTTGGTGCTCCAAATTTTGTACCCAAGTTTTCCTAAAATTTACATTTCTCTGAAATTTGTCATTTGAAACATCGAAAAAAGTATATCGAAGAGTGAGGCGTCTGTTTCCCTGTGACTTTTAAATGCTTTACGCTGCTGACCCTTGAAGTCGTGAATTATCGGGAGGGTTTCAGGATCCACCCAGAGTTGAGTGTGTGTTTCAGGCCATCATCTTGAAACAAAAATGGCGGCAGATAAAATGTTTTCAAGTGGGAATGTTCAGTTGTGATTTTTTTTTTCATTTTATTTTATTTATTCATTTTTTAAACATCTTTATTGGAGCATAATTGCTTTACAGTGGTGTGTTATTTCTGCTTTATAACAAAGTGAATCAGCTATACATATACATCAGCTCCGTGCTTTGTGATCACCTAGAGGGGTGGGATAGGGAGGGTGGGAGGGAGGGAGATGCAAGAGGGAGCAGTTGTGATTTTTTTAGTGGATTTTTGATCATTGTTCCTAGCTTCGACCTGTTTTGTCCTAGAAAGGATATAACTGAAGACAAATGGTGACTTTATTTCCTTCTTATAATACATCTGGCAATTCCGTCCTGCCTTGTGAATGCATTACTATTGTTATTTAAATTTTGCATTGCTCTTTTAAGATAAAGATTCAGCTTGTTACCTGTTTTATCTTTTCCTTCCAGCTCAGTGGGGACTACAGACCTCTGCTTTTGTGTGTGTCCCCAAGGCCCTGGTACGGTGCCCCACACTCAGTAGAGCCCAGGGTCCATTTTGTGACTTTCGTCCAATCAATCACAAAGTTTTTTCATCCTTTGCCCATTTTAATTTATCTCTTTTATTCGATAAATGGTTGTGGAGTGCTTTCAGTGTACCAGGCGCGGAGGGGACCGTGCTGTGACAGGGTCTCCACCTTCATGGGAGCTACAGACAGAGCAGAAGGGGCTTCAGGATGGCCAAAAGTGCCGTGAGGGGGCAGAAAGCCAGGCCTGGCATGCAGCGCACCGCCCTGGGCGCACACCACCTTCCTCATCTCCTTAGTTTTTACGCCTACATTTGATTAAAAAAACCTTTGCAGATAAAGGTTCAGAGTCCACAGAACCTTTATTTCAACAGAGTGAAGGTTTAGTTAAGTAGGGCCTGGTGGAGGAGTGTTTGGGGAAGGGGTTAAGAGGAAGCCGACTCCTTTCATCCAAGCCGAAAGCAAGCAGTGCCAGATGCCCTCAGGGCCCAGGGCTCCTGAATTCTAAAATCTCTGCTTCCACAGCTGAACTGGGGCTGAGCTGGGGATCCAGGAAAGGTACCGTGATTGCAAGATTCTGATTGAGAGAAACTCCGAATTTCTCCGGGGCGAGACTACTATGAGCAAAGGCGAGAAGGTGTGTAGGGACCTCTTCGGATGTGAGGAAAGCAGCCTGGCTGGGGTAGAAGGTGTGATGGGGACCCAACTTCTCTCCAGCTGATGGGTGAAAGGTGTAGAACCACCTTCTGCATCGAATGGCTCTGAGGATTAAACAAGGCAGCCTAGGTAAGGTGCCAGGTGGGAAGTGGGGGTCAATAAATGTTACGGTGTCATTGTCACTACATTAAAGTGAAAAGTTATTTAGTCCACCCTGTTCATCCAATCCATATGGTAATCTCTTCTGCAGCGCTCACAGTGTTCCCGCGTTTGGTTTGTTAGGTGTCCCTTTCAACCTCCCACGGCATTCGCTTCCATTTTTGACTCCTTTTAATGGTTTAAGGAAGAACTTTCCAGGAAAAACCCTGCTTCCCTCTTTTGACGAGCACATAGTTCCTTATTTTGGCTTTCTGAGGTTTGCAGTGGAAAAACTCTGTATTTAATGTATTATGAACAGTGTTCTGATATGTATAGATATAGCTATAAATATAGCCATATTTACATATATAAGTATGTATATATATAGGTAATACATTGTATGTATGTATGTGTGTGTATATATATATATATATATATATATATATATATATATATATATCTCAGTGGTTTGCTATATATATGACAGTGGATCTCAAATTTGGCTGTGGACCAGAATTACCTAAAGAACTTTTAAGAAATACAAACTCATGGACTTGTCTCTGGGGATTAAGTGGTAGGACCGGGTGAGGCCTGGGCATCTATTTTTAAAAGTCTCAGTATGCAGCTAGGGTGGGGAACCACTGATTACCTGTTTCCATATTTAGAATAACTCTTCTGGGGGCGTACAAAAATTAATTCAGTAGCAAAAAGCTGGGTCTCAAACCATGTTTTGGCCGCTTTATCATGAAGCTTAACTCTGTAAGCACAATTATGAGTTCCCCTTTGTCTCCCACCTCTGTCACATCACCTGTTTTCTAAGGTAAATAGCCCCAGTGACTTGAGTTCTTCTGCTATGATTTTGAGTGCCCTCCATTCTCCTGGGTAAGAACATGTTGTTTGCCACTTAGTGTATATTTGTGAGTCAGTCGTGATGCATTCTGTGGGCCGGATGCAGGGCTGGGCATTGGAGATTCAGAGTGTCCAGAAAAGAAATCTCCCAACCCACACACAGCGACTTAGCCAGAGCCCTTGTCTGTGGGGTCATGTAGACCTCTCCTAGCATACTCGGCTGTTCCTAAAGTGGGGAGCAGTCCTTCCTGGATCTGAGAAGTGTCCTCAGTCTAGCCAGGGCAGACCCCGGCAGACCTGGCTGCAGGTGGATAGGACCGTCTAGTGGTACCTGGGCCGTTCCGAGTTAGCCCTGTGTGAATTTCAGCCTTATTCTACTCAGCCACCAAATACACAGCATTGCTCTAAGATCACTGGGGAAAGAGGCTGGCCCTGATTCTGGAAGCTTTTTGCTTTTTTGTGTCTAAGAGATTGACCTCCGTAGTCGTGTCCTTCTAATAAGAGGAAGGGACGCTGATCGTGTGTTGGCAGACTCTTGGAAAGGCGTTTTTGTAAAAGGCGATCTTTGCACTGATCGTCCAGTGGCCCCCGCTGCTGCTGCCCTGCCCGGCTAGATGTTTTTGGAGCTTCCATCCACTCATGCAGCATCTGGGGAGGCTGTGATGAAGTGAGGACCGTCTGTTAGGGCCAGATAGCAAGGACGTCTGCACACACTGAAGGTTGGTCTAGATGGCCAGCAAGGATTTTTCATGCCCTGCGTGCCTGGACTGCCACCTCCCCGCCACTGAGTTGGCTTCTGGACAGGGAGCGTCGTGGCTAGTGTGGCTGTGGTCCTTAATAACAAACCACCCCAACGGTAACCCCCCAGCACCCACCCACCCCCCCCGTAATTCATATTCATTATACTGTAGAATTTTAAAATGATGTACATATAGCTCAACAAAAGGAAGAATTACAGTCTCTTCACTGAGAGGTAGCCCCCATTAGCATGTTGGTGTGCGCCCTTCCCCACTTGCTTTCTGCATGTTCTCTCTACAGCGGGCCTGGCTGCCAGTTCTTTTTTTTTTTTTACATCTTTATTGGAGTTTAATTGTTTTACAATGGTGTGTTAGTTTCTGCTTTATAACAATGTGAATCAGTTATACATATACATATTTTCCCATATCTCTTCCCTCTTGTGTCTCCCTCCCTCCCACCCTCCCTATCCCACCCCTCCAGGCGGTCACAAAGCACCGAGCTGATCTCCCTGTGCTATGCGGCTGCTTCCCACTAGCTATCTACCTTACGTTTGGTAGTGTATATATGTCCATGCCTCTCTCTCGCTTTATCCCAGCTCACCCTTCCCCCTCCCCGTATCCTCAAGTCCATTCTCTAGTAGGTCTGTGCCTTTATTCCTGTCTTACCCCTAGGTTCTTCATGACATTTTTTTTTCTTAGATTCCATATATATGTGTTAGCATACGGTATTTGTCTTTCTCTTTCTGACTTACTTCACTCTGTATGATAGACTCTAGGTCCATCCACCTCATTACAAATAACCCAATTCCGTTTCTTTTTATGCTGGCTGCCAGTTCTTGGCCCCATTACTTCCCAGCTGTGCGACCTCGGGCAAGTTAATTTCTCCATAAAATGCTGCCGTTTGGTAGAACGTACTTCACAGGATGAGGAGCCTTAAAGGAGATGGCTGCATATGCACTTAGCAGAGGACGTCACACACAGTGAGTGCTCAGGACCGTGTTAATTTAAATCTTATGTGCATTATTATTTATAAGATCGGGACTCCCTCCAAAGCCTGGAGGTTTTGTTAGCAGATGACCGTGAATAAAAGCATCTACACGTTTGCCCATTCACTGGAAATTCTGTTGCCACCAAAGAAAACTCGCCCCGGAGTGACAGCGTGCTGCGTTTTAATGGTAAACACCATCACTTTGCTGCATGGTAATTAGGCATGAATGGCAAACAGTTCACGTCAGTGATTATAATTAATTAGCATTGCTTTAAAATATTTTTGCAGCCAAATCCAAGCTCACTTTCTCTTCTCACGTGGTTCCCCACAGTATCAGTAATGACGGTGTGGCTGCCGCCCTTGTGGGCACGTGTCTCAAGGGCAGGAATGGTGGTTTCTTCTTTGTACCCTGACGGTCTGGCACGTCGGGGTTCAAGACATGTGAGTGATCCAGGACAGCGGTCCGTTCGTTCATCATTCACTCACAGGTCTTCACCTAACACTTAGACCCCTAACAGCAACGTGCTCTTTCCATTGGACTTATTTTTCTGATTCCAGCTCTTCGCCCCTCACCTGGCCATGTGAGAGACTCTGGGGCTGCCCTCAACAGAGTCCATCTGTCTGTCTGCTCCTCAAGGCTGAAGGTCTCTGAGCACCCACTCATCGCCCTTCCTGGCAGCGCCTTGCCTGAGGGTTGAGACTGTGGTCCATTGTCTCACACATGGGTGCCTGTGCCTCGTTGGGGCGATTAGAGGAAGCGGGGCCAGGCCACGGTGGGGCGCTGGTGGACTGGTCAGAGTGAGGGCAGGAGGCGGCTCTAGTTCTCTGGTCACGAAAGTCAAAGGGCTTTAGCTGTTCAGAAGGTCAGGAGGGTTGGCTGTTCTGCTTGCCTCCTCTTCCTGAATCTGGCCCTGGTTATCATCTCGGGGGCATGCAGAAGGTCCTCCAAGGACCACAAACCAAAGGAAACTCCATTTGCTGGGCCCTTGTCTGCAAAGCCTTTAGCTGGAAACCATGTTCTTTATTCCACTCTTAGAGATAAAAGACCCCCCTGTTGCTGAGACCCAGTCGACATCCAGTGGTAACTGAGAGCAGCCCCCTTCCCTGTTGGTCAACTGGAGGATGGTAAGATGGAAGGCCAGTAGAAGTGCCACCACCAAGCAGGTGGGAGGCATGGCAACCCTGGCACGGCACTTCCGCTGTCCTGGTCCTGGACACCTCACCCCTGTTGGAACTCACACTCTGAGGTCAACAGACCTGGGCTGGGAGCCAGCACTTGTGGGATGTGGGACCTTGGGTGAGTTCCTTGAACTCCGTCACCTCCCTTTGAAAAGTGAAGACAATAGTCCCCTCCCTCCCCTGGTGCGGGTCAGGTTCAGGAGAGAGAACTTAAACAGAATCCCCGTCACAGCTCTTGCTTCACAGTAGATGCTCCGTACGTGTTGGTTTCTCATCAAATACCCGTATGAGGACGAGGGTATTTTAGCATGCCTGATACCTACTGCCTTTGTGGAAAGTTCCAGCTCACCTTGGTTCAACTGGGGAATGGAGACTTTGTTCTCTTGCCAATTAGGATTGCTCTCCCTGATACTATGAAGTTAACTAACCACTCTTGGTTAACGGAAGGGCAAGAGATTGAAGTCGGTGAGCCCGCAGCTCCAGGGACGTTACCCTTGCCCACCCTGTCTTGCCCTGGACCTCGGTCCTGCCTCTGGGCATCTCGTAGCTGCAGAGCTTCAGTTTCTGATCAACAGGTTGTCCCGTGTGGGCCCGAGCTGGGTGCACCAAAGGACAGGTGTGGCCTTCTTCAGTCACTCCGGAAGGGGAAGGTGTTTTCATGCTGACACCGAACGTAAGCTGTTCCTTATCGATTGCTTTGGGTGTCCGAGCCATTCCTTCCTGTGACCCTCCTGCCTCGAACAATCAGTCCCTCCAAGGCCTGGCTTTGCTGTCACCCACAAAGACTCACAGCCGGGGAGGCCAGGCTGCTTTTTGGGGATCAGAACCAGACCTCCCCTGAGCACAGAAGTCAGAGCCCCGTGGTTCGAAATGGCCACCATGTAGGATGTGGCGTGGCCCCTGCTACGTGGGGCCATGTGGCAGCCTGGCCAGGTCAGCCCTTGAGATGTGAAGTGCATCACAGATGGACTCAGGCCCTGAGCACTGCACTGTGGGTGTCGCATCTTCCATTGAATTGATGGGTAGAAGCAGCCATGGGGGCAGGAGGCCAGGTGTAGTGTGGCTGTCCTCTCACACACCCTCGGCATCGACACTGGAGGTCTAGGGGTGAGGGTCTCCCTGACATGAGAAGACAGAGATGCCCAAACAACTCCCTGCTGCCCCTGGAGCGGTTTGCCAGAGCTCAGCCCATCCCCTCTCCCTTCTGACCCATCGTAGTTCTTCTCTGACTTATATGACCTCCTGGAAGACTTGATTGCACTGGAAAGAAGATGGGACCACAGGTCAGAGTGGGCCTCATGCCAGCTCTGCAGCCAATAAGCTCTGATTTGTTGGGGAGGCTGGGAGAAGCCCTACTTGGCACTCTGCCCCCAGGAGTGTCCTGCTGTACCTGGGTGAATCTGCCAGGTAGTTCTGTCCACAGGGCTCTCCCCTGGAGCACAGAGTCTGCTGGGCATCTGGTTGGGGCGTGGAATGTGGAGAGCGGCTTCCCCTAGTCTGTGGGTGTGACTTGCTGTGTCCCTTGCAGCACACATGTGTTTCTGTGAAGCCTTGCCTTTCTCCCCTCAACACGTTCAGCCTTTAATTGTAACTATTAATCACCCCGAGTCGTGTAGCAATTCCTAACCCTTCCATTAAATATTAAGCTTTTTTAAAAAAATCGACCTTTCTTAATTGAATTATTGAATTACCAGGCACTTAAGGTGGCTCTGGTGGATGCGAAACACAAGAGTTCCAGCATCGGAAAGGATCTTAGTTTCCTCCTCTGTGACTTAGAGGGTGTGTGGGCTCCAGCGGGGCCGGCGACAGGCTGCTTCAGGTCGGTGGCCTCTCTTCCCCTGGCTTGCCCTGTTTCCTGTTCTGTTCCCCGGGGCATAGCCCTTCTCAGGTCTCTGCCGTTTGTGTTTTTCTAGTTGTTCCCAGCATTAGAGTTGGGTTTAGGTGGAGACAGTCCCATCCATCATTTGGAGCTCTCATGCTCCTGTCTGGAATCAGGCAGTCTGCCCGTGGGAGGAGATGCTTCAGGGCCTCTTTTTTTTGCCCTTGGCCCTTGGCTAGAAGTGCTCAGCCTCAGCCACCATCCCTCCCCCTCCATGCTGTCTACCTGCAGCTGCATCCTAGGCTTCTCCCCACCTGACCTCCGAACACTCCTGACCACCAGCCATTTCCATCTGAATGTTCTCGTCCCTCCAACCCCCTCCGACTGACCTCGGGCACTCCCATCTGGTCTCTCCTGCCCGGATTCCTGTCTGGGAGAACAGTGGCGTTACTGAGGGCTCTTCCTGACTCACTTCTGATGTTTATCTGCTAAGTGGCTCTGTGCTCGCCCAAGCCGGGCTGATTCACTGCTGCTTCTCCTCGCCATATTCCTTCCTGCTCTAATCTGTCTCCCACTCACCTCCCTTAAACCTTGTTTTTACTGGACCGTCCTCTGCTCCCCAACTTGTGGTGGCCCTCTGCTTCCTGCCACAGCAAAGCTGCAGTCTCCCCAGCTCAGCTCACGTAGACGAGCCTTCCGATGGCACAGGCATCAGATCGGTACCGCCCCCTCTCTTTAGGGGAGGGATCTGAGACTGGTGGTGGAATGATGGGGAAAGGAAGGCTCAGATGCTGTAGGAGAGATTGTGCTCTGGGTTGGGTGGGCAGTCATGTGCACCTGGAACCTCAGAATGCAACATTATTTGGAAATAGTGTCTTTGCAGGTAGAATTAGTTAACGTGAGGTTGTACTGGGTTAGGGTGGGCCCTATAAGGCAATGTCTGGTGGCTTTATAAGAAGAGGGAAACGTAGACGTAGAGGACACACATAGGGAGAACTCCAGGTGAAGCCGGATGTAGACGTTGGAGTGATGCGTCTACAAGCCAAGGAACACCGAGGACTGTGGGGCCCCCAGAAGCTGGGCAAGAGGCAGGACAGATTCTCCCTCAGAGCCTCCAGAAGGAACTTCCACACTGTAAGGGAATAAATTCCTCCTGCTTTTATCCACCCAGTTGGCAGTACTTTGTCGTGGCCACCCTAGGAAACTAATACAGTGGGAAAGCTGTGTTTTAAAGCCAGGTCCCCCAATTCTGAGTCCAGGGATCTTTTTACTACACACAGCCACCCCCCCCACCCCCCCCACCCCCCCCGCCCACCGCCGGCCTGGTTTCATGGTCCTCCCTAACGCAAACCCTCCCCGTGAAGTCTTAATGGCAGTGATTCTTTAGTATTTGTCTTTGGAGTTGATCAGCCCCAAAGGAGTGCGTCTTCTCCACGTGTTGTGCCCATCTGGACCTCCTGTCCTTTGCACATACTGTTGTTCATGCCCGCGGCCCCCTCCTCCTTCTCTCCCAACAAATTTTTATTGAGCGTCTGCGATATGCCAGGTGCTGTGTTAGGCCCTGGGGGATAAAAGATGGTCAAGGTTCTTGCTTTCATGGAGGGTTGAGGGGAAGGCATTGAGATGGCCAGCAAATAAACAATCACTATGCATAAAATAATATCGGATAATGTAAGAGCGAGTTCTTGGGGCTACTTTTGAAGCTGGCTCTCTCAGAAGCTGGCTTTGAAGCTAAGACCCGAAAGAAGAAAGGGGCCAGATGTGTGCAGATCTGGGGAACGATCCTCCTGGCAAAGGGAACCAGCAGTGCAAAGGCCCTGTGACAGGACTGACGGCAAGCGTGACGGAGCCTGAGAGTGGGAGCGGAGGCAGAAGGTGACACGGAGCCCTGTGAGCCATGGAAAGAAGTCTGAATTGTGTTCTAAGTGCCAGGAAGTTCTCTGCAAGGTTTTAAGTGACAAATGACATGATAGCATTTTGAAACATGACTCGGACTGTTCTGCAGAGTCTGGATAGCGGGGAGCTGGACCACCAAAGGGGATCCGGCCTTAGTGCCCCAGCAGGGTTCTTTTTTGTGGGTCTCTAATCCTCCCCCGAGCTACTCTTACACATAAAGTCAATACACCACTTAATTAGAAAATCGTTTCCCTGTGTTAAAGGGGCCTCCCCAGCCAGGAGGGCCTAAGGGCTGTGCCGTTGCACATATGGCTCCTCTGGAATGCCCTGTGGCATTGGTGATGGAGTCATTGCTCTTCAGATGGGACTGAGTGACAGATTCATGTTTTATGTGGAGTTTCCCAAAGCGTAGGGAGTATGCTGATCTCTCCTAGAAAATTGTTTATCTGTCCAAGAAATGCCGGACTCGTGTGATAACAGGGTTGAGACTTGAGACCTGGGGGCTTATTAGCTCTGCTCTACACATGGGAAACTGAAACTCTGAGAGGTTGTGGGGCCCTGAATAAGGATTAGAGCTCAGGTCTGCTCTACCCCGAAGCCCGCATCTGCTTCCCTGCACCCCAGTGCTGCAAGTGGAGGCTTAGCTCTTGGAATGAGTGCATGTCTGAAAAACCTGTGACTGAGTGATGAAGAATTAAAACTGGGACATTTCCTAATGGACTGTAGAAGCAGGCACCACTATGCAGCGGTTAAGAGCTTTGGAGTGAAATAACATGGGGTGGAATCCTGGCTTGGCCTTGAGCAAGTGACCTGACCTCACTGAGTCTCAGTATACGGATCTGTAAGATGAGAAGAATGCTAGTTAAGTAACTACCTTACTGGGATGTGGTGAGGATTAAACGAGAGCATTCACGAAAGGGGCTCAGGATAGCGTGTAGCACAGAATACGTGCTCAGTACGTTATGACACGGACTAGCAACAGATTATAGAAGAGGGAGGAACGGACATTCACAGATTTTCTGGGATAAACTGTTGTACTTGGGTCCTGGGTGTATTGGGTGTTCTGCAAACTCTGGACAAAAGAAAACTGAGGTCACGTTGCGGGATGCAGGGAGAGACATCCAGCCTGGGCCTGGCTCCGCTAAGATGCGGGTTGGCAGACGTGGGAATGGAAGTTTAGAGAGTCAGGAGACTGGGATGGAGGAGCCGCTGGGTGTGGGCAGCCCATCCTAACAGGAGGCAGAGGAGTGATAGCGTGCAGAGCTGAGCTTGAATGTGGAAGTGAAAGCCTACTGACTGCCATGGGTGTTCCAATAAAACCGCTCCTCTGAATATGACAACCGTGAATCAGAAAGTCATAAAAGTTTTAGAATTGGGAGGACTGAGGAGAGCATCCAGTCCTGCCCAAGGTCAGACAGGGTTTATTTTGCAGACAGAGCTGAGTGCTGACATGCCCAGGTTTTAGAAGAAAACGTTTCCCCTACCCTTTCTATCCCTTCTCCTGGGTTGACTCCAACAACTTGCCTCTCCCCCCACCCCAACTGCGAGTGTTGGACATGGGATTCAAGGGCATCAGAGACACCTGCAGCCTGGAGCCCGGTGTGTGCCCTGTGGATGAATCTCCAAGGCCAAGCCCAGACACTCGTAGAGTGGGTAGAGTGTCTGTGGAATATCAGTGGAAATATTTCCCATCTTCCTGTTGAGGGTGGAATCTGGGAAGGGAGCCTTGTGGATCTCATGTCTCGGGAATGCCTTTATCAATTATGATGTATACTTTTGGGCAGTAACCTTGCTTTTGGATTTATTTTATTTCCCATCCTCACTCATTTCCTCATCTCCATTTATCATGCTGTAGGCATTTTTCTGACACCTCCAATCCCTTTTGGAACAAAATGAGGTAGAAGTAAATAAATAAATGAAGTTTCTTGGCTTTTGCTCCTGGGTCATCAGAAGGATGACTCCCTGAGTCACACCTGTTAGATGCCAGTAACGAGCTTGAGTCAGGTCAAAACTCGAATTCCAGCTCAGGGAAGGGTTCGACAGTGGGTGTGCCGTTCCTTGTGATCCTGGCACGGAGTGCAATGAATTGGGGGTTGAATTGGGGGAAACATGCACAAAGGTCTGGGGAGAAGGAAAGGATGTTTTCGTGTCTCCAGGTAGAATTCCAGTGTTTGCTGCGATGAAGCTTTGAAACGCTTGTCACTGTCTTTTCTTAAGTGTGGGGCAGGGTTACATTTTTCTGGCATGTTACCTCGTCGAAAATAAGGAGAGGTACGAGGGAAGGAAAAAAGAGAACTCTGTAAGTTCATATAGTCTGTTCCCTGCATCGCAGCGTGGACCAAACGATTCCCAAAGAGGCCCAGCCAAAAATAAGTTATTATCCTGTTTCTAGTAGCCTGCGGTAAAGTGTCTCTTCTTTATACTTATTTATTCAATAAATATTTCTCGCGTGCTTGATACCGTGGGGAAGAAGGCAGTCAGGGTCTGCTCTCAGGGGGTCTAGTCTAGTGGGGGAGACTGACATCAGACAGACACACACATGCAGTTAAATTGCTGTGGGTGCTTTGCAGGGAAAGCCCAGTGTGCTCTCTGAGTGGGAGAGGAGGCCTAGTCTGGGTTGGGTGGTCATGGAAGGGTCTCTCCGAGGATGTTTAGCCTTCATTCTTTCTTCACTGCCTCCTTTCCCTTCCCTGCTTGTTCACCGTTAGAGGCCGTCTGAGCTAGGGCGCCTGGTGGGTGACACGCTGAGAAGAGGAGGATTTAGCCTAGGGCGAGGCGGGCTCTCCACAGCAATCTTTCCGCACCCTGGCTGGGCCACCTGTCCCCAAACGGCTGGGTCCCAGGGGGCAGCCCTCCCGGGGGTTCAGTAACGGGCACCATTTCTTAGAAGGGGCTGGCCACGGAGATAAGACCGCAGTGACAAGGGGGCCATAAATTGTTACCTGTGCCCTTCGGTTACCCCCTCTTTCCTCCATCACCTCCTTCCTGAGCCTGTGGGGTTGGACTTAGCAACCGGGTTCCTGTTCTTGGGATGGAGCAGAAAGCTGACTCCTGGTGGCTGGGCGTAATCATCGAGATCCAGAGCACTGATAGCGGAATCCATTTAATTTCTGTTGCTCTGCAACTGGGCAGGGGGCGGGGAGCCGGAAGGTCGAGAGTAGTTTGAAAGCCGCAGTTCAGTTACAGAAACAAAACACTCCCCCCTAAGGAATTAAAAATTACAATATATGAGGGGAAATAATGGAAGTGAATTGAGGTGAGGGGTTTAATCAGAGGATCGTGGAGATAGAGCAGGTCACGGCTGTGGAAAGCCCAGACCAATCTGGAACCGGGGCCTGAGAATTTCAGCTTTTCCATCAGAGAGGATTGGGTTGTATGTTCGTGCGGTTGGGGTATTTGAGACTTGCTGAGTAGACCTTAGGTGTCTATTAGTTGTCACTGTCAATTAGCTGATGTTCGGTGTCAGTCTCCTGACACACGATCGGAGGACCCGTCCTCTGTCTTGCTGGTGACGCTGCAGAGGTCCTGGCTTATCTGGAGATTTATGGTTGATCTGATCAAGCCTGTGTGATTTTATGGGATTCTACAGGGTACAGGCTGACAGGTGAGATTCACATCCAGAAATTTGTGGAATTTTCTAGTCAATCTGTGGCCTAGCCTGACTCAGAGGGTGTGGGAGGGCCCTGCAGAAGACTCTTCTTAGGCTGGTTCCATAGAGAGTGGACATTTTGGGGGCAAAGATTTGGGCCAACCCAAGTCTTCCTCATCAGGACCACAAAGATGTGTCCTGAGGTGACTTGCATTTATAAACGGATGGTGGCTGTTGCAGGTTATGTGCTCGGCACTGGCAAAATGGCCTTTGTCTTGAAGGAGCTCACAGCGTAGAAGGTGGCCCAGATTTGGGGCATTTCCTAAGAATCCGATGAGTGAATAAACTTCCAGGATTCTTACGGGATGGGCCGAAGCCTGGGTTAGTGTTTGAGGGCCAGAGAGGGAAGTTGGAGCAATGAAGAGAAGTTGGAGGTCTGTAACCGTCTTAGCTTAGGTGCCGTAACAAAATACCATAGACTGGCGCCTTCAACAACAGAAACTTATTCCTCACAGTTCTGAAGGTGACTGGAAGTTTGAGATGAGGGTGTGTCTTTGGGCTGTGGTGAGGAACCTCTTCCTGGCTTGCAGACAGCCGTGTTCTCAGTGCGTCCTCACATGGTACAGAGAGAGAGCTCCAGCTCCAGAATCTTCCTATTCTTATAAGGACACCGGTCCCATCCCAAGAACTCCACCCTCGTGACCTCATCTAAATCTAATCACCTCCCAAAGGCCCCACGTCCAAGTACCATCACATTAGGGGTTGAGGCTTCAACATATGATTTTGAGGGGGCACGTGTTCAATCCATACTAATAACCCCACAGGTGAAGGGATCCTAGCATGCCTGGTTCCCTGGAATATAAATGTTGAGCGTGTGTCTCTGATACCATAGATGTGTTCGAATGAAGATAGCTGGGTGGAAGTGTGTATGCCGTTCTCCTGTAATTAGATGCACATTGTAAAACTCGTGCCTGTGATGCTTGGGGTGGGGCGGGGAGGGTAGGGGGTCTATTCTGGCTCAGACGCAATACCAGCAGGCTGTCCTTGGCTGTGGATGGTGATCCGAGTGAGCCCTCTGCCCTGTCCGGTCTCTCCAGAGTTAGGTGGTTATGTCAACCTTGGATCACCTCTCTTCTTGTCCTGGAAGCCATGCGAGGCGGTTTGCACCGTGCTCGGAAACAAGGCAGGGCTTGCTCTGAGCTGTGAGCCGAAGCGGCGGCCGTGGGTATGCCGTGTGCGGATGAAGGTCCTCGGAGCCGGCCGGATCGCCTGCTGGGTCCCTCTGCTCAGCAGCCGGCCGGGGTGCAAGAAGCCATGCCCCTCATTCCTTTTGAAACAGCTTTGTGTTTGTCATCCCTGGGACTTGGAGACCTCTTTGGACCCCATTTCTCTGGGCTTCACGTCAATCAGCTCCTGTTTATCAGGTCTTACCCGGGTTTGTTGTGTGTGTGTGTGTACACACGCACGACCGTTCTCTGCGCTTGGCTGGGTTGGCACTGGCCTGTCTGTGGGGCATTGAGCTAAAAGAGGTTAAGAGGAGGCAGACTCATACCACCGCTAAAGGCCAGAGAACTCTGCTGAAGGGCTGGTCATCTTCAAGATGAGCTGGTCTGTTTCTAATTGGGCTGCTGCCAGGGGCCCTTGATGAATGGCAGTCTGTGCAGGTGCTGGATCTCAGTGTGTTTGTTCCTTTATGTGTCTCTGCCCTGGGAGTGGACCTGATTTCCCAGCCGCCCAGGGTGAGGAGTGAGGGGCTGGGGGCGCAGGCTGTGCGGGGAAGAGCTGGCATCTCTGGAGAAACCAGTGAGGCGGTGGGCCTGGACCTCTCTCTTTACTGCTGGGGAAACAGAAGCAGACTCAGGCCAGAGGCCCCCTGGGTCAGGGGGGCTGTGGCCCGGCCTGCTTGTTCCTGACGACACTGCCCCCTGCTGTTCTGCCGGGGCTGAGGGGACCTCACCGCCCTGAAGACAAGAGTGTGTGCAGGCCCCATCTTCAGGCCCTTTTGTAGGAGGCAGTGACGCCGGCAGTCCACTGATGGGAGGATGGGGTCTTTGTATTTTGTTTCCACCGACCAGGATGGGTTTGCAGAGACACTCACACTCCTGCCTGGTCCCGGTGATACATGTGCACGAGATGGCTGACCGGGGAGTGGGAGGGGGTCCCGCAGCCCTGGGAGGCCTCCTGCCACTCAGAGAGGATGGTGTGCAGGCGTAAGCCTGTCACCCAGTGGGTCTGCATTAAAAGAGATTTGCCCACCCCCACCCCACACACACAAGGCCCAAAGCTGATGCTTCTTAAGACATTTGGCGCTGACTTTCAGCCCTGAGGCTCTCGCGTATCTGTGAAGTCTGGCCTTCCTGTCTGCCTCTGCTAGAGTCCAAGCCCCCTGGGAAGTGTCTCCGTGCTGTAGAAGCCTCCTGTCGCTCGCTCGCCCTGCAGCCTGCCCCTGGTTGTAACTGCAGGGAAGTCGGGTTTTGGTGGGTTTTGTTTGTTTGTTTGTTTTAAGAGAAGTATAAACATCAACATGCAGACACACCTCTGCAGGTGGACCTGGCTTTGAACCTCAGCTTCAGGACGCTATTTTGTACATCTGTGAGCTTCTTGGAGTCTGTTTCGTCTCAAGTAAAAGGGGATCCTGTGAGACAGAGCCCCTGCATGGTGCACAGAAGGCATGTCCTATCAGGGTTGCTCTCGTTTTCCTTTTCTAAGCCTGATTCTAGTCTTTCTTTTCCTTAGCGGTGTCCTTATTTAAACGTATTCATGTAAGTTCAGTGTTCTCAGGGGCATTACGCCGGTTAACTGGGATATGGGAAGCACTTAGCAGGTTGCCTGGCACACAGTAGGTCCACAAGCAACAGTAGTCATTGTATCTATAGTTGTCTCTTTGGGTAAAAGGGACACCTGCAGGGTCTCTTTTATTACTCTTATTTCATTTGGTGAAAAGCAGCTTGGTGGCTTCAGGGGGAGGATTCTAGGGCAGAGGGATCTACGTGAAGCATCCCCTCCATCTGCCTCAACGTGGCCCCCTTGAAGGCTCCACTTTTAAACTCGGCTCCGTGTCACGTTCACTGCCAATTTCGACGAACCTTCTGGAGATGTTTACCTTCTTGGTTTTCAAGCATGAATAACCTCACTTCCCTAAAGGGGAGTGGCTGTAAGTTTCAGAACTTGGAGAGGTCTTTGTTTGGGGATTTATTTTTCTTAAACAGCACAGGGCTCGTTGGCTTCTGTAGGGCTTTATGCAGCCTGTCCAGTTAGCCACCTTGCTGTCTCCCCGGAGGAACTGGGCGCTTTGTCCTCCACTGGCCTCTCCTGTCCTCTCTTCTTCAGGCTGGGTTCAGTTGCCCGAGATGAGAGTGGATGAGAATGGAGAGAGGATGCTGAAGAGCCGCGGGAGGCTGGGAGCCTGGGCGGAGGTGGGCACGCACGAGGTGGCGCCGGCTTGGGGCCACGTTCCCCTTCCTTTCTCTCTGGCAGGTGTGTAGCATGGCATCTCCTGCCGGCCTCCGTGGGGGCTGGGCTGTGTCTGGCAGACAGGGCAGGAAATCGGACGCTCAGACTCTTTGGAGGACCGGAGAGCACCAGAGTGCTTACAGAAATTGCCCTTGTCAAAACGTGAGGGGGCGAGGAAAGGCGGCGAGCGGGGACACTCATATTCTTTCAAACCAACCGGAGAGAGGCAGGAGCCGCTGCCCACCTGACTGGCTCCTTCCCAGCCCTGGGAAACAGGGCCCCTGGAGGCACTTCGGGACTCTGGCAGCCTGTCTGTCCACCTGGCTGACGATGCCCGGGCCCCCTCCGGAGCCAGGCTCCGTGCCGCGGCAGAGGGAAGCATGCGCTGGGGGGCCTCACGGAGGCCGTGGAGGTTCTGGAACCTGCTCTAGCTTGGCTGCGCCTGCGGTGCAGCCACCCCCAAGGTTTAGCGGCGTCTCGGGCGCGTCCCCATCAGTCCCACGTGTTCCGTGGCAGCAGCTGTTGGTACTGACTAATGAGACTTCCTGGCAGCTGCGTTGGGCACACTTGGCTCCGGCGGCCTCTCTCCACCTCCCACCCTACCCGGAGCGCCCGAGGAAGGTGCCTGCAGGCCGAGTGCAGACAGAGGCTGTCGTGTGGGGAAGCCCAGGAGCTCGGTGACCCAGGGAGCCACAGAACGGTGGGAGGGCCCGCCTCCGTTGTGCCTAGGAGAGACTCTGAGGTCAAAGGGCAGGTTAGGGGCTGAGCTGACACTTAAAGCTGTGTGTGCTCTCAGCCCTCCGTGTTAAGCCGTTCCCCCTCGGTGAGGCAGGCCTGTCATGGGTTTGGTCTCATTTGATGTCCCAGGCTGCACACCATCGCTCACTGGCTGTGTGTCCTCGGACAAAGCACTTCACCTCTCTGAGCCTCAGTTTCCTCGAGGCCTAAGGGGATGTGCCCAGCACAGCCACTTTCCTTTCGTTCTCACTGAAAAACTGGGCTGGATGCCTGTCTCCCCATAAATCCAACGGTGCCCTCGTGGACCATCTGAGGAACTGCAGCTGCCGTCTGCTTAGCCCTGGGGGGCAGACGGGCAAGGCGCAGAGCCAGGGAAGGAGATGGGAAAGGAAACAGGAGAAACTAAGTGCTTGCTGATTCCTGCCCTTTTACCCACTCCCCAAACCTCTCTGCTTTCAAGTCGTAGAAGGGACTCAAGCGAGGGGCCCGAATTCCTGCCACATTTACAGAATTCCCGAAGAATGGCCAGGCACTCTGCCTGATGATGATCACAGCTACGACGCACGGAACTCACACCATCAACAGCCTTACGAGGCAGATTCCGCTATCACCTCCAGCTTATGGACCAGAGCGCAGAGGCTCAGCGTGCACGGTGCACCTTGCCCAACGGTGGTCACTGCAGGGCCGCGACGTGACCCAGATCCTTCCACGAAGCCGTCCTCCTTCTGTGCTGGGAACTTTGTTCCCCAGAAGAGCGGGAAGATGATTCCGGCTGTCTGAAGACCTCCCGGGCCTGGCTTGCCCTCCACATACCACATCCGGTTAGCCTGGCACTGAACGAGGCCCAGGCAGAAAAGAGGGCTTTTCATGGCACATCTAGAGTGATGAGAGAAGGCCCTGTGGGGGCGGGTCCCCTCTGTGGCTGTAATTAAACCTCCCTGCCTGGTCTCCTTTTCAAGCACCAGCTCTTCAGGGGTTCAGATAGCACAGCTTTGTACACAGGGCCCTTTCAGTACTTGAAACAGGAGGACATGGGTCTGGTCTGGGGTGCCCCCTTTTTCTCTCCCTGAGGCTGAATTTTTAAAAAGCGGGGTGTTAGCATCAGATGGGTAGCTGACATCGGGGCCTTTGTCATAGAAATTCCGTGATGGATGTTTTCCCCAGGATGCACAGCCAGGGTCCCAAAGGGAGATTTATCCTTTAAGCCTGCCTGCCTTCAGAGGTGTCCCCACTGACTTCCCGGTGAACACCCGCGGGCCAGGGATGCTTTTGTGATCTGTTCCTGGGGATGATGCCGGAAGAGCCTCCGCTGGTCACCAAACTGTGTCTGGAGATGAATCGCGCAAGGGAAGATGCTCGCTCCCGGAATAAGACATTTTGTGCGATCCATGCAAGCCTTTCATTTGACATCGCAGTCAGATGCTGAGCTGTCAGATGCTGGGTTTGAAGTTGAAAGTTGACTTTCCCCCCTGTAGCTACAATGTTCTGCGTCAGCCCGAATTTCAATTTCCTGGGATTTCTGTGTGTCTACAACTCAGCTCGGCGTTGTAATTTAGCACCCTGTTTTGTTGTTGTTCTTGTTTGTTTGGTGGTGGCGGTGGGTAGAGGAGGGATGGGTTGGTGACAGGGCAAGGGGGGCATTTAATCATTTATTCTTTTAAGTACGTTTAATTGTATAAAGATTATAATGCATACAAACGTCTGTAATTAGGGGAGTTGGTTCTGTTAGTGTTTTAGTGAAGAAAATTACAGTGTCCATAAGGCAGAGGCAGTATATACTAACACGCAACTAGTTGTGGTTCATTCACGCCGAGTGTTTCCCAGCGCTCCCCGGAGGTATCTCCCCAAATTCCCAAGTCTTCCCAGTCTCTCGGCGCTGCCTGGGCTGCCTTCAGCTGAACCACGCCACTTTCTTAGAATACGGAGCCTTTCTCTAGGGATCTAGGAGACCAAACTTTGTTCTACGACAGCATGTTTCCCTCATTCGTGAAACAGCTGTTTAAGGGTGTCTCCCTCGTCCCAGGCATGGTCCCGGGCGTTGCGGGTGTAGATGTGGATGAGACAGCCGGCTCTTTGCTCTCATGAAGTTTGTAATCTAAAGGAGAGTCAGACTGTAGACAAGAAAGATAAATGAACGTGCTACTTACTGATACTGATCCGGGTAAAGAGGAAACGGAGTAGAGTGTTAGGTTGAAGAGGGACTGAGGGCCGGGCTGGGGCTGTGAGGATGTTCATTTAGGCAGAGCGGGCAGAGGCCTCATGGACCATCTGAGGACTGGGGTTTCCAGGCAGATGGCCGGCCTGTGTAGTGCCCAAGCTTTGTGAGTTCAGGGAACAGGAGGAAGGATGTTGGAGCTGGAGCAGAGTAAGCAAGGGAGCAAGGGCTGGGAGGTGAAGTTGGAGAGGTGGGCAGGGCATCGTCGGGAGTGTGGATTTATTCTCAGTGCGCTGGGGAGCCATTCTGGTTCTGCCCACATGGCCCCCCTTGGTGCTCTCCGCCACGTGGGCTTCCACGTCAGTGGTGCCAAGCACACAGAGTAGGTGTTTTTCCCTGGAGGTGAGCCTCTTAGGCCCTGGAGAGGTGCTCTCAGTTGGGGCTCCTCCTTGAGGATCTAGTCAGTTACGGGAGCGGAGGCACTGTGAGGAACACCAGTTAGAGGAAAGGGTGAGCGTCCATTCAACTCAGGGAATATTCTTCAGGTGCCCACTAGGCTGTAAAAGAGATGGCTCCACGTGCTCTGGGAGCATCACTGATTCTGAATGACTCCATCTGGGATCTGAAGGGCGGATCAGAGCTTGACAGGACAGATGAAAACGGGAAGAACTTTTCTGGCAAGGAGAAACCCACTGGGGCAAAAGTGTCTTAGGGGAACACCAAGTAATCTGGTGGGGCAAGAAATGAGCCTTTTGGGAAGAAGCGCCAGGATCAGAGTGGGCCACGCCTTGAGCTTTGGACTTGACTGTTTAGCTGCATTCACGTATGCTTTGAGGCCACGTTGACTCATAAACCCCGAATCCAGCAAATCCACTGGCTCCACGGAGGTTGACCGTCACCCTTAACAACTCTGAAGCCAGCTGCGGTAGTTTGTTCTAAATTGTAAAGCCCCCTGCTCGGGAAGGGGGACCCCTGGACAGATGGATTGCTTGTGGAGGGCTGGTCCATGTTTTGTCCGAGCCTGCTGTCACATGAGTAAGGCCCAGCTGACCCAGCTGTCCCGCCGAGCTCTCGGTCAGATGGTGAGTGTGTGGAATGACATAGGCCGTCTCAGGTTTTATAGCTACGCTCCCAGCAGCCTCTGTGCCCTTTTCCTCCAGCCCCTGGGAGGCCAGACAATCGGTCCCCTGTTGATTGCCCGACCCCAGGGCCCACGTCCTCTGCTTCTTAGCCTCCAGAACGTCATTTCTGGCCACCAGGATGCTCTTACCCGTCCCCCCTGATCATTCTGGTCGAGAGCCAAGAAGCGCGTCATCTGACACGCCTCTCCTGGCTGGTGTGGGGCAAGCAGTGAACTACTAGCCCTCAGTGTAGGTTTCAGCCGACTGAGGGCGGAGGTAAAGTTACAAGTTACGGAACACGAGGCAGGCATTTGTGTGCCGGGTCCAGAGCGGGCGGTCCCAGGGCTCCTCTCTGGTGGGCACGCTCTTCCTGGCCTTGCTGAAAGCCGATTTGCTGCGGTGAAGTAAGATATGTCCCTAATTGTTTGTGGTGCGGGAAAGCAGTCCCACAAGCATTAATTTGCCTAAGCCCAGAGTGTGTGAGAGAGAGCCTGCCTGGCATGTTTTTCTTTTCCATTAACACTTCTGTGATAAACAGCTTAGATGCACCGAGAAAAATTAATGAAACTATTGTAACAATCGTGCACGTGTAGGTAATTTATTAAGGACAATTAAAAAGCTTTAAAGATCATCCGTGGGGCAAAATGAACAGGAAGACAGTGTGTGGTGGATTTTGGCAGGGACCCTGCCCGTGGGTTTGTGGAGCGGGTCCCCCTCACCCCCGGTAGAACGACACAGTGGCGGGGAACATAGATTTCTGCTATCGGAACGGTTAATAACAAAAATCTCACGCTGCTTCCCTGTTGCAGCAAGCCGGGGTGGGGGGGTAGCTTGGGGAGGGGTGAAGAATGGATCTGTGAGGTCCAGGACAGCCTGTTCGGCGTTCACGTCTTTGGGGCAGAGGCGTGCTTGCTCCAAGGTTCTCATGGCTCGAGGAACGGTCATACTTGGCTGTCTCTATAAGGACTTGACTTTGTGTGGCTCTGAGAGCCTCAAAACCTGGTGAGGAACAGAAAAGGAAGCCTAGAGGGGCTGAGGTGGCACGGTCGCGGTGTCAGCAGCCGTTCACTGGCTTGGACGTTGGGCCGGCCTCTGCATAGCTGCACTGAGCCTCAGCTTCCTCTTCCGCAAAATGGGGGGTCACGGTTAGGAATGAGTGGAGAATTGGAGAGAGGGTCAACCGAGATCATGCGTGCGGAGTCTGGCACCCAGGAAGTAAGTGCTCAGTAAATGTTAAATAGCCTTTGTCATCATTAAAGGTTTCATTATTGGGTTGTTGACTGAAAGCCAAGCTAGGGTGGAAACGCAGATATCTGACTCCCCGGCCGATGCCCTTTTCGTGATGCGCCAATGCCGATACCACACACCCATCCTGTGCGCCCCCGTCACACCTCCTGATTTACAGGAATGCACACGTAGTACCCGTGTGGGTGCCAGGTGCACTCACTCAGCCTACTCCTGCTTGGGGTGAGGCCCCTCTTGGGAGGGGTGAGGCTGCCATGCTTTCTCCCTGTCTCATCTCCACCTCCATCCCTTCTCACCCACGTCCTGGTCTATAGCCCCAGAGTAACAGGTCTCCCCCGCTTTGGAATTGTTTTCACATCTATGAAAGACTGGGGTTGCTGGTTTTGTTTTAACTGGTTGATGACCAAAGAAATCTGTGACTCTGTAGACCAGCAGAGATACATTTCGTAAAGTGTACCTCGGCTGCTGGAGGGTGCTAACTGCCCCCTGGGTGGCTGCCTTCGTTTTCCTCGTCTTTGCCCAGGCTTGATCACAGACACATACTTTGTGTGTCCATTATAGACCTTTGCATCTGTTTGCAAGAAGTAATTTCTAGTTCACTTACTGACTAGAGAAGAAAATGAAGTGTTTTAGCGCAGACACAGCAGACATGGCAGATTTTTTCCCTTCCCATGCTGCAAATGAACAGTGAAGAATTACTCACTTTTGCTATTAAAAGCTATAGAGCCTGTAAAAAATAGTAAATTATGGAGACATTATCAAAGTTTATAGGCACTAGAGTTTGACCTTCAGCAAATTCAACATTAGAGGGAACAGGGTTTCCTTTTCCCTCTTCAAGAGGAAAAATGAGAGGGAGGAAAAAGATTTATTTCCTTCTGGGGCTAGAGCAACAACTGGAAATGGCACCCCCAGCTTAAAGAAAGGAAAAAAAAGCTTTGTTAAATTACATAAAGTAATACAGGGAGACAGTCTCCTTGGGAAAAATGAAGACCTGTAGAAAAGGTGAATTCCCTTTGGACAGTTTGCTCTTCTTTCTCTGCCTCATCCGTACGCCCCGAGCTTGCTTTTATCATTTTGGTGAATATTCATACAGAGCTTTTTCTGTGCATTTATGTACTTTTCTATATACTCAGAGGAAATAATACAGTATTGTTTTGTTGCGGTAGGCTTTCCACTTTCCCCCAAACCTTCACTTTTTCTTCTTTCCTTTCCTGAGACTTAGCTGGGAGAAGAGGGAGCTTGGATGGACCAGTGTAGGGACTGGGTGACCTGGCAGGTGGTGGTGCTGTTTCTACCCTCTTAGTTCTCCTTGGGCTCCATGAAGCTTCCTCACTGTTACGAATCCAGGAAGATGGATGGTTAAGAAGATTGGGGAGGGGCTTCCCTGGTGGCGCAGTGGTTGGGAATCCACCTGCCAGTGCAGGGGACCCGGGTTCAAGCCCTGGTCCGGGAAGATCCCACATGCCGCGGAGCAGCTGAGCCCATGCACCACAGCTACTGAGCCTGTGCTCTACAGCCCGCGAGCCACAACTACTGAAGCCCGTGTGCCACAACTGCTGAAGCCCACGTGCCTGGAGCCCGTGCTCCGCAGCAGGAGAGGCCAGTGCAGTGAGAATCCCGCGCACCGCAACGAGGAGTGGCCCCCGCTCGCCACAGCTAGAGAAAGCCCGTGTGCAGCAACGAAGACCCAATGCAGCCAAAAATAAATAAGTAAATAAATTTATTAAAAAAAAAAAAAGATTGGGGAGATGGGTGGTTGTACGATGCAGGTAAGTGTCCAGAAGTAGCAAAGTGTTGGGGAGTTAATTGAGGGCCAGGTATTTAGACTTAAGCTTCCTTTGCTTAAGACCCTGACAGTCTTTTGAACCGGGAGGGCCCAAAACTGTCTGCCAGACAGTAGTGTCCATGGCCTGGTTTTGAGTGTGTAAATGTGTGAGAGTGTGGGTGTGTGCGTGCATATGTGGGTACACACTTAGGGTAGGGATTTTATGGAGAAGGCTCCATCTCCTTGGCAGACAGTCTTGTCCTGGAGTGCACAAATGAGATCCTTAGCTGGGGAAGTCAGTCCTCAGACATGAATGATGGTGCCTGAGGAAGCCTCCTTCAAAGAGCTGGTTGCTATTTCTGAAGTAGTGGGCGGATCTGCCCGTAGTGGACGCCCAAGGACCTTCTGCAAGCGGTCGCATCCATGCCGCCTGTCCTGTGACATCTCTGCGGCGGCAGCAGTCAGGGCCTCATGTCTCTGAACAGTAGACACTTTGCCCTTTTTCCAAGAGCAGAGATCCTGTAGCCGTTGCTGGATCTTCGCAGAGGACGGGTCCCTCGTCTCTTTCTCTCCTGCTTGTACCTCTGCCGGAGCCAGCAGGGAAAATTGCTTTGGTGTTTTGCTTCTCTCTGCGATTTAAGGTGGGATGTTGAAGATGCAGAGCCTTAGGAAGGCAGATGTGTGATTCGGGAATTACAGTGAAATTGGCACAGCTGTCTGGCCTGGCCCACTTTCCTCCTCCTGCCTCCTTACAGGGGTGCATACAGTCTTCAAGACTCTTCACAACTGCTGCCCAGCAGGGGCACTTGGGCCCTTCAGAAAGAGGGAAGGAACAAGTGCGATCTGTCACTTCTATTAGCTGGCTCTCTGGTCCCAGCTTCCCAGGGGGAAGAAGAGAGCTGAGGGGTCTGGGGGTTGTGAAAATGAGAAGCCTGGACCCCTCCAAGCTTTGTTGACCGTGACCAACGGTGATGCCCTTTCCTCCTTGCCTGGAGAGTAGCTCTCCTGTGTGCGCACATCCACCTGACCTGGAGGTGGGCCCCTCGGACCACACCCCGTTCATCAGGCTCCAGGTAGAGGGCATGGTAAGGGCTTCCATGGTCAGCACCTTGCAAACCCGCTTAGCAACTTCCCTAGACGCTCAGCGGAGGTTTGTCCAGCTGGGGTCCGGCTGGGAGATTCCGGCCATCTCCACTGGGACAGAGGGACCCTCTCCTCCACATGGGGGTCAGGTGCACACTTTTAGCTGGAAGGGGCCCCAGGGGCCTGTGTCCATCCTACCAGACGGAAAATGACTTGCCCAGGACTGCCTTGCCTGCCGGTGAGAGAGTCAAGTCTAGAAACCAGACCTCTGCCTCCTGGCTATGTGTGCCCCACCGTAGGCCAGAGACCCCCGACCTGTGTGTCCCGGACTCTTGAGGGGCAGACAAGTTCTTGTTGTGATCATCTGCTCACTTTCATTCTCTACAGATTAGGATCATTAAACGTGGACTGTCTTTTCTGGACTTAGGTTGAAAGAGCAAAGGGGGGTGTTGTTCTTGAAAAGGCTGTTCTCTGAGAGGGTTCTGATCTGTAGAGAGAAGGCCTGCTTTCTCTCGTTTTTGCAGTTGGAACAGCTATCCTTTTACTCAGTGCCCACAACATGCCAGGCACTGAGCCACACACTACTTGGGCATCATCTTACCCATTTCTCCTACCCGCCCCCATGAGGCTGGTACTGTCCTCATCCCTGTTTCACTGATAAGGACCTGGGGGGAGGTTCACGTCCTGCCCCCAGCTGACACAGCTGAGACGTGGGGAAGTGGGATTTGGACACAGGGTTTAACCTCAGAGAGGAGGGGGCTTCTGCACGGCAAATGTGCACCAGACCTCCTGGCCAGTCCTGACCAAGGGGCTTCTCACCCGTGCACATAATCACTGTGGTGCCACCTTCCTGGTTTTGGGGGCAACTTGTGACAGCTCATGAGGCCTGCTGCCCCGGCAATGGGCACCACAGGTCCCATCTGTGACCTGATAATTTGGGGTTGAGCCGTATCCCTAAAATGACTGCGTGGTGAGGATTCAGTGGTATCATGGGATACTTGATTTCATTTGCTCTTCCCAGTGCGGTAGGGGGACAAAGCAAGAAGCTCAACTCCAGCATCGGAATAGCAGCCAGAAGGCTTCCCTGGTGGTGCAGTGGTTGAGAATCTGCCCGCCAATGCAGGGGACACGGGTTCGAGCCCTGGTCCGGGAAGATCCCACATGCCGCGGAGCAACTAAACCTCGTGCGCCACAACTACTGAGCCTGCGCTCTAGAGCCCACGTGCTGCAACTACTGGAGCCCACGTGCCTAGAGCCCGTGCTCTGCAACAAGAGAAGCCACCACAGTAAGAAGCCCGTGCACTGCAACGAAGAGTAGCCCCCACTCTCGGCAACTAGAGAAACCCCAGACGCAGCAACAAAGGCCCAACGCGGCCAAAAATAAGTTTATTTAAAAAAAAAGAAAATTTCAGCAAGAGCAAACACATCTGCCCGTGTCGAGCACGTCTCCTATGCTGTGTACTCTTCTGTATCCACTCCTCTAGTCCTCACACGGTCTTCGGGGTTGGTACTATTATTATTTCTCACTTTACACAGGAGGAGGTGGAGGCACAGAGAGGTTGAGTGACTTGTTCAAGGTCACACAGCTGGGAATTGTCAGGGCCCGGGTCCAAACCGTCTGACCCCGGGGCTCCCATCTTTATCTTCCTCATCAAACACCGCTGGTTGGATGAGTTGCTGTGCTGGGCAGAACGGGCTGCATGGCCCCGTGTTCTGGTATCTAGTTGGCTGCCTAGACCAACACCTAGAGGGGAGCCCTCATTCCTAGGGCGTAACCCTCAATGAAATAAACGGCCACCGAAAGGCTGAGCGGAGAGGACTGCACCCCTTTAGGAGTTCTGTGTGGGTCTTGGGCACGTTCCCTAAGTGTGTCATTGACCTGAAGGAGCCTCAGGCTGAGTGACGATTACTACGTGTTTGCCGGCCCCTGAGACCAGGAACCACAGAGAGCCAGGACCGCTTCCTTCAGGGGTCCAGACGCTGCTGCGGGTGTGCGGGTGACCATGTGCACCCACTGACTGTTCTCAAGGGTGATCACGAGTGGTTCCAGCCCCCCTCTCCCTCTCCTTGTAGCTGCCAATGGCGTATTGTTTTGAGACTCACTTCAGCCTAGGTCTGCGCTTTGGGCTGTGGCCACAGAATGGAACAGTTGTTCACAGCCAGGTAGCTCACGTGGCACTTGAACTCTTGACCAGGTTAAAACCAGCAGTGTTAGTAGTCCAGACCCCGGCCCGGGAAGCAGGGGTGCCGGCATGGCTCCGTTTGGGGGTCCCAACCCATCCTCCGTACTGGCCCTGCCTGTGGCTGCTCCTGCGGTGGGATCAGAGGGCCTGGCTGGAACCCTACTCCCGCCGTTGTCAGTTTCATGACCTTGACACTGTTAAGTAACTTTCTGAGAGCCTGGGTTTCCCCGCTTACCTTAGAAAGTCCCTTAAAGCACCTAGCACGTGCTCAGGTGCGTGAGAGCCGCCCAGTGACTGTGAGTTCCCTCCCCGTACCTCTTCATATGGCTCTGGGCCCGTGTGTGAAAAGAACTTCTTTTTCTTTTCGAGTACAGACAGCTGTCTCTTGCTCTTCGTATATGAAACTGTCTCTCTGTGGTAACTTTGCAGAAGAGATGGTTTTGTCATCACCCCTGAATAATGCAGTGACACCCCTGCCTCTCACCTCATGCGCAGGGAGCTGTGGTCACGGTCACTGTCGGTCGGACCCCTTGGCAACAATAACAAGACTGGGGAGCTTGAAGCCATTGCTTGTAAATGAGCATGTTTTTCTCTTTTTCGCTTTTGTGAAAACCAACTTCCTGTACAGCCGCTTGTGTTTAAACTGCCCCCCAAGGAAGGGGGTGGCCCTCAGCCCTTGTCCGCTGCCTGCCTGGTTC